>NW_027267324.1:0-35955 GCF_963676685.1 Mytilus edulis | reverse complement strand
ATAGTCTTATCTCTGAATGTCCTTTCTCAAGCTGAGTAATCAAAAGGTGATATGCTTGTTCACAATACAAAGATGATACTACTGAAAAAAAACCAGGTGAAACAAAGTATATAATTTTATCTGCTTGTATTACACATTTTACTTGTCACAAAGAAAACACTCATCTGGTTTTAAATGTTTATTGATATCTTGAAAGTGATACCTATCATTTGTGAACAATTATGTCATACTTATAGCAGGACAAAAACTGTTTCTCATATTTGTCTTTGTAAGAGACTATTTAATATCAGCATACAAACAATCTGAAGTATGCGTCATGGTTATTCTAAAAAAATGTGTCCTAAACAATAAAACTGGTATCAAAGTTTATAGCTATGCATTTGTACATTATTCTCAAAGTTTAGGAGGATCTTGCAAAAACACTTTATATTTCTCTTAAATATATTTATGAAAGCTGCAATTGAATGTTCAATTTTCTTATTTGTTTTCCTTTCTCTCTTTGGATATAACTTTGCATCTAAATTAAATGTATATCATATCCATGTATCCTCCGGGTGCGGGAATTTCTCGCTACATTGAAGACCTGTTGGTGACCCTCTGCTGTTGTTTTTTATTTGGGCAGGTGTTGTCCTCTTTGACACATTCCCCTTTTCCATTCTCAATTTTATATGTACCTATATCTATTGTATATTGTTCATTGTTAAGTAAATATAATGCAGAATATCCTACCTGCAATTTTCTTGAAACTTTTCATGATATCAGGATTTAAGGCTGGTCTTCCACTGGTTGTTAATTCCTCAACATATTTGGCCATCTCCTGACATAAAGTATGGTCAAGCACCTCAGATTCCTTCGCCATGCTTACTTTTTAATGCACACAGCTAAAAATAATGAAACTCTATTTAAGCACAAACTTAAATGAACATACATTGTACAACCAAAATGAACATGATAAATTCTTATTATTAAATAAACATTCACAGCTAGGATGTAGCTATCATAATTAGCAGGACACAAATATGAATTAAGTTTTCTAAATAAGGTAGAGAATTTTGTTGCTTAAAAGTAAATTGTATGATTTACAATTTGTAGGCATTCAATAAAAATTGAATTTAACAATAAGGTACATTTAATTAAACCAACAAACTTTATTTTTATTAAACCTTCTTGTTCATGTTTTTGCAATTGGCTAGAGGTACAAAATGTATTTTACATGATTAATATTCAAAAAATTTCTGAGCATTCACAAGTTTATGCCTTCTTGTACTGTTTATATTGCTGAATGAAACCTACTCATTTTTCATCTATTTGGTTATACATTTGTACTAAGACTACTAGTCTCAGATTTGTATGAGCTCTTGTCAGGAGCTTGTAATTATTTGCGTTGTTCTTCAAACTGATTTAACCACACCACATTTTATCTGTGCCTATCTAAAGTTTTGCCTGTTTCAGTTTACAGAATGAAACAGTAGATGCAAAAGTCACTGTTCTGAAGAAAGGTAGTAAATATAAAATAAGCAATTTCTGTGGACAGTCATATCAGAAAATCACTTCAGATCCAGAATTTCAAAAGAGATACACCTTATCGCTATTTCTCCGCCATTGCTGGATATCACACAGGTTCCTGTAAAATATTGACGTCATAAAACAAAATATCTGACGCCACAATGGAAAAGTGATTGTTGTTGTCAAAAGTTCAAGCGGCCGGGTCAAGCCCGGGATAGCGATAAGGTGTATTATAAATAAAGGTGTCTTACCTTTTTCCTTACATAGTTTTGTTCATAGCACATCACTAGATGTTCATGAAGTTCTGTCAATAGTAAAAATAAATTGCTAATGGGAAGAAAATAGTGTATGTATATATAATAGGGCTCTTCACGGTTAGTTCGGCCATATTGGATAGGGGGCAGATTTTTTGGAGGAGGTGAAAATGGTATGAAAGTGTGGGAAATCCTATGTGTGTTTTCAATAGCAAACAGCTCTGTTTTAATGATGTTTTCCCGTATTTTTCACACCATTTTTACCTCTATTATGAAAATCTGCCCCCTATCCAATATGGCCGAAACTAACCGTGAAGAGCCCTATTATATGGATACTATTTTCTTCCATTGCCAATATTTTATTACTTAGTATTGACAGAACGTATAGTGCCTGTGTTCATAGTTTGAAAAAGTTGAGCTTAGTAATGTAAGTCAAAACATTTCAAATTGAGGATGTTTTCATAGATTGTTCTGCTCCTGTCATTTAAAATGGCAATAATCAACATACAGTCAAACTGAAAATTAATGCTTTGACTTTTTTTTTTTTATCAAATCACGAATGTTTTAACAAAGAAAATAACAGCTGTGTGATTTTATTTAATTCTTGATTGAATTTTGGACTCTCGATTTATTTTTCTTACTGGAAACCAGCTTGTTAAAAACAGCCTTGATTTGTCAGTTATTTTAAATGAATGATAATGCTGTCCGACTGATCTGGCTCAGCATTTTGATATTTTTGTAAACAGGAAGTTGTGAAATGTTACTAGTATACATATAATTCCGGAAACGTTGTGAATTTCGGCCCATAACATTTTTTTTCTCAGTTCGCCACCTGCCCAGTTACATGATTCCGATATTTCCATTTTAACCAACCAGTCAATCATTCAATCAATTAGTGTGAGTTCGAGGTCTATTGGTTAAGAACGATGGCTACTGTTGATGATACCTTTGTAAATACGCGTGATTTTGACCAAGCGATGGTAATGTTTTTTAAGAGAAGTAACGGTTTTAATTTTTATTTCGCTAATTTTATTATGAGTATAGCAAGATTTAGTATCTATAAAAGAAGAAATTCCGTATTTTTGAATACCCAAGTTAAACTGATTTTAGTCATTAGATATCTCTCACTAAGTAGTTTTTCCTTTTGTGTTTTGTGTTTGTTTTGTTTTTTGTTTTTTGTTTTTGTTTTTGTTTTTGTTTTTGTTGTCTTTGTTGTTGTTGGTTTTTTTTTGTTTTTTTGTTTGTTTTTTTTCATCTTATTTATTTATTAATTTTTATATATATATTTTTTATTTTTATTTGTCTTTTCAAAAGAAAATGAAAAATATTTCCAATTAAGATGTATTTATAATAATGACCGTTGTATATATCATATATGTATTATATTGTAGGTATGTCACGTATATGTCATGTATATGTTGTAATTGTTGGAAATAAAAATATCAAAAGTAAAAAAACACAAACAAAAAACAGGGTAAAAAACCGTTATGTTTGATCTATAACAAGATAAATGTTTCTCTATATCTTAAGCGCAAAACAAGACATACATATACATTGTCCAACTTATAATTCATTAGTGTTGATTTCAGTCTTCATTTTTTCAATAGTTCTAATGTATTTTGACTTACTGTACATATCAACTTTTAAAAAACCTTGTATATGTATAGAATTTATTCTTTTCCTTTGTATTTTTTCAATAGCGTCCTTATATTCGACAAACCATTGTTGCGATCTAAAGACTGGCAAAACAAAAGATGTTGGTATTTGTAAGACTATATGGAAAATTAAAAACATTAAATTCCAAGATTTAGTTCAGACATATAGTTCCATGAAAAGGACAGGGAATATTGATCAACACAATTATTAGACACAGCAAAATTTTACTTCCTTCCCATAAAGAACCAAAAAAGAGTCATAATAAAGGCATGAATTTAAAGACCGAAGATATGTCAGATATATAACCGTTATAAGATTAAAAATAAAAAATGCAACTGAAATAATCCAAAATTTTGGACAATGCCAACAGACTACAGCAACCATCAACACAACATTAAAGAAGCATCAACGAACAACAAATCTTCCAAATAACCTAACTTGGTATTTTGGACCTTTTGGATTATAGCTCTTCATCTTTTATATAAGCTTTGGATTTCAAATATTTGGCCACGAGCATCACTGAAGAGACATGTATTGTCGAAATGCGCATCTGGTGCAAACAAAATTGGTACCGTTAATTTTATTGGTACCGCCACACAGGTATTTGTCTCTGATTTATTTTTACCCTTGTATATACCTTTATGTTATAAGATCTATATACTATAGGTTGAAACAACATATGAGACAAGTGCTTGTGTAAAGCCACGCAAACATGTGGTGAGACAAGTGCTTGTGTACAGCAGGCAAACATGTGGTGAGGTTATTCCAGTTTTAACGTGAGCACTCACAACCTTTTTGCCTATCTATAGGCCGCATGTTTTAAGTGTAAATAAACACTACATCGTGATATGTCGTGTACAAGTTGCAATTTTGTACAGGTTATAACATGTACAAAAATATTGTACATGTTATAATTTTACAATGCTAAAATACAAGTTATAACATGTACAAAAGTACCCCGTACATGTTATAACATGTACAAAATGTTGCTTAAAAGTGGTTCAACCTGTACAAAATTTGAAATAGTAATAAAGCAGAATATACATGCACGATTGAAATTTACTAAATAATAAAGAACGATAATCAAAAGCAAAAAAAAAGTGCATTATTTACAGCATGCATTAAATACTACATGTTCATACATTTCAGAAACAATTTTGTTTTTACTTGTTGCTACGAGACAGATAAATTTGAATCCTTGAGTTGCACAAAACGTTCATTCTCCTACATTTACCACCTACCAGACTTACAAATGCCTTTTCTTACACTGACAATGCACAATGTCGTGCCCTCCACTCAATGATAACTTACAAACTATTTTTCTCACACTCATATGTGGACTTCAGACACATATGAAGTTGCATTTGCAAAAAACTAACCGGGTTTCTACTCAAGTATCCCTTTATTTGTCTAATTGTATAGCTGCCAATTGTTCATTCACATTCATCACCACCACCTTTTATGTTTCTCTCATCGGCCAGACCCCCTATCAATGAACGGCCTGAATAGGAACGATAACGCTATCGCCTTGGGTTTGGGAGGGAACGAAGAAGTATACCAGTAGGTTTCATGCTGAAACTTGCGTTATCAGCCATGTTGGCATCACTTAATTCAATTACCATTGTGTCTGTGTCTAACTCAATGGTTTGTTTATCTGGTGAATCATGACCATTTGCAAATGTAATGATGAATTTACCATCAGTTTCAGTGTTCGTGTCAGTAATAATGTCCGTCTCTGACATTGTTTTCTCAGTGTCGGTATTATGTTTTGTCTCTGTAAAAGGGTCTTCACTATCAGTATTATTGGCTACAGAACTTGCTTCAAAAATTGCTTCTAAGTCTTCTTCTGTTTGAATATCAGATGAGAATACCGAATAATGTTTATTGACTACATGTGTATCTTAAAAGCCTTTAAGGTATTAATTAAATATTAAAAGTATTTATTTGGTCATTAATTGTATCAAAAAGGCAGCACACTAACATGAATGGAAAATAACAAAAATATTATTGAAGTTAATGGCATGTGTTGTAAGAATATAAACATATTTTGTTTTCAAATTTGTACAAGTCAAAACCATTTATAAGCAATATTTTGTACGCAATAAGATGTATGAGGTACTTTTGTACATGTTATAACTTGTATTTTAGCATTGTACAAAATTATAACATGGACATTTTTTTTGCACGTTATAAACCTGTACAAAATCGCAACCATTACACGACATATATATAGCTAACAAACAACTTAATATATTAAAAAGACGACAAGACTCAAGCATGATTTATTGTATATTAAAAGATTTAATCTAACGGAATTTCTAAACTTTCAATAGCTATAAGGACAATGATCAGTCTAGAGTCAGTCTAGAAGCCAGTTTAATTGTAGATAAACAGACAGATTAATACAAAAAAACAGACAACATAGTAAATTCAAGAAAATTGTAAAATAAATATAAATACAAATCAAGTTTTTTTTATCGTTATTCACATAAAAATTAAAAGGAATAATTCATGCCTAATTCTATTGGCACATGCAACAGATAGCAGCCAGATCCGAATTGTCACAGACGGAGCTTTTGGCATCCAAGCTCTTGAAATACTGGTCATATTCTGTACATGGTGTATTCAAAACAGAGTCATAGCATACTGCGTCTGTCAAATCTTTAGAAAATAGAAAGAAAATACAACTAACAATATCTCAATATGTAAAGATCGAGAAGTGAAAATTAATATTTTGTTATTTATTGACGAACGAATCGACCTGACCAAGTCTTACATTATATTTTGCTGCATCAGAGACATATATAGTACAATACTCTTGTTGTATAATGAGCAGATAACGAGTAAACTGGTATAATAGAAGTGCATGTTTGTTAACCATCTGGTTTTTTTTTTACTCATTATGACACAAGTTAAAACTCGTTCAGTGTAGGTTATAACAGATTTCATGGGACGGTATAAATCCTCTGCAATTACATAAACCATCATAAAGGTTTGTTGTCTCTATTACATATTCCACATTTTACTTCTCAATTTTACTGAATCTAATAAATTATCTTGGTTAACATGTGCGAACCCATGGATATCTTTCCATGTCTTGACTTAAAAGACACAATTGTTCGATTATTGATGGGCGTTTCCATAGGAAAATATTTACTCCAATTTTCTTCTACACGCAGATGTCTTTTCTCGTTCATAATATCCCGACGAAAACACTTACATTTTCAAAACACATTATTACATCTATCAGACCTCGTCCTTACAGAAAAAAGTTACAAATATTCTATGTCCTCGATTACCAGTCTGTGTAAAGTGTTCTAGTAAAGGAACCTAAAAATCAAAAGGATCCTATATGTTCGTGATAAGGCTAAAACTACTTTAATACTGTTGCCTGTATATACCAACCAATAAAGAAGTGTGGAAAACTGATGTGCTCTATGTTTTTAGTCCATGCAAAACAATCGTTCAACCAGAAAAAACTAACTATTAAAGGATAAGACAGTATACTATTTTATCTCATCAACTGATTCAGACCAACGTATTACTTACATGTTACAAGAAGGAGTCAAAAATTACAAACAGAAATAATTTGTTCATTTTTTTTTTATCTGTTTCACTAAACTCTCAAACTTTAGAAGACGTAATGAATCAAATAAATGTTTGCTTGTTTATACATCCGAATTAATAAATGAATTAGAAATCACATATACCAATGGCTTAACATAATACACTAACAATTCCCAAACGAATAACCCAGCTTTACAAAGAAAGCGGGTATTAATAAAACATAATCCATCGGATTTCGTATTTGCATGATACAATGATTGAATGGTCAACATATCACGGTTTATGTCAAATGGTATATACTAATTTAGAAAAAGGGGGAGGTACATCTCCTAGCAGTCCTTTGTAAATTTATGTTGATAATTATCATTTTGCTTAGTTTCCTCCAAGACCAATTCTAAAATCGGACTCGGACTTCTTTTAAACCGAGTTTCACTGTATGTAATGCTGTGTTTGTGCTTCTTCCATATCGGCTAGAGATATGGAGGAGGTTGAGATCTAACACAATATATATTTAACCCCCGCCGCACGTATGCGCCTGTCCAAAGTCAGAAACATATAGCCTTTGTTAGTCTTGTGTTGTTGTTTTTTTTAATTCAATTACGTGTTTCGGAGTTGAGTGTGGCCTCCATTTTCGCTGAACTAGTATACCATTAATTGTTCAGCCTCCGCTGTGTTGAGGAACCATTGATGGCCTTAGTCTGTTTTCTGCTCTCTAATCGAGAAATTTCTCTTTGACACATTTCTTGTTTTTATTTACATTTTGATATCAATTACAATGAGATGTTCGTCAGATATAACTTGCTATGGTTGCTTTTTTAAAACAAGTTTTATATAAACCTAACACAATTTTGTAAAATTTGCATCGAAGAACTCACCAGTAAACCTGCGATAATTTTTATCGATAGATAATGAATAGTTTTCTGGTAACGGATGTCGTTCTTTTGATTTTTTTAAAAACACACAATTTGCCAAAATCTTGCAAATTTGCCGTTTTAAGTTATGATTTATAGTACTTATAATTAACTTATCTGTTTAAAAATAGCCCATGCAATAGACTGAAAGACTGAAAATGACCATAGCGTGAAATAATGAGGAAATTGGCCCCCTCTCTTTGTGGTACATCTAAGATTCATTGCTTTCTTAGGTGAAAATCATTAAAAAAAAAGAGCCCCATACCTTAATGTGAGAAGGAAAGGCACTCTTCTTTTTACTTTCTTCCATTGGTCAAACATAAGCAACACGTATGAGGTAGCTGGTCATTGTCACATATTGATTGTCCATACATTTCACGCGAAGCATCATCTAGTTCTTGGCACGAACTACTAAATATATAATCTACACATTCAGAACAATTCTACCTCACTGACGCAACATCTGAAAAAGAATCAAGGATTGCTAATTTGAAAACATAAAAGCCTATTTCGAAACTTTTATTAGATGCTATTGAGACAGCATATACATATAATACATGTACATTGTATTTCATTTTTCTCAAAGAGGTGTATATTAATATAGTTATCAAAGGTACCAGGATAATAATTTAAAACGTCAGACGCGCGTTTCGTCTACATAAGACTCATCAGTGACACTAAGATCAAAATAGTTAAAAAGCCAAACAAGTAAAATGTTGAAGAGCAATGAGGACCCAATATTCAAAAAGGTTGTGCCACATAAGGCTGAGGTAATCTATTTCTGGGATAAGAAAATCTTTAGTTTTTCGAGAAATTCAAAGTATATCCGTCGTTATTTGTTGAAGAACATACAAAAGACTTTTCATTGCATTGAAAAGGGTATGCTTGATTAGGGCTAAATTTTGCATGCACAATAACACACATGGACCACTCATATAGTTGTTGCAAGCTTTAGCGTGGTGTTTACCCTAGGCATATACGAGAACGGTTGGATTTGATAACGTCTCAATATATCCTGCTCACCTATAACGTCCACCTCTATTTAGCATTGATTTTTACCATCGAATTGAAGGAGACCTAGGAATGACTTTTGATGTGATCTCTAATGTAAAATCACACAATAATAATAAGCCATATATCAAGAAATATTGAATATCAATTTTAGAAGCCTTTTTCATAATCGCAGCCACATGTAAAAACTATTTAAGGTGATCAAATAAGGATTCCACCACCAATAATTGCTTATTAAACTCATTGAGTAATACTGAAACTACTTACAGTTAAGAATGCAAATTCCAGTAAAACAAAGAAGAAATGCGAAAATTCTATTCATTCTAACAAATATTTGTACTCAAACAATGAAAAGCAATTATTTATGTCGTTGATAAAAATCTTCAAATATTTTTCAATATATATACTTTTTAAAATACTTAATCTATCAATTCTTTTACAATCGTTTTGTAACACATTTGAAAACAAATTTTAATTCTTTATTTAAACGATAATCCGCTTTTACTTATATTACGATTGGCAAAACAATAACAAAAAAAAAGGAAATACTTTTTGTAAGATTTTTAAGTCACAAAGTCACAAATTTACCCTATATACTAAACAATTTTCAACTTTTTTTTATGTAACTGGAAATTTCGTTTATCAAGAAAAATCAGCTTCATTAAGCTGAGCGTTACATAGAAAAATGGAAATATGTATGTTAATGAACAACTCAACGACGAATGAGTAACTTTGCCTTGTATTCAAAAGGCGTAATATCGAAATTTAGAAATCGCTGAATGAATGAATGAGAGGAAGGCCTGGATCAGTGTCATACAGTTTTACGTTTACTGGTTTTTTTTTAATAAAGAAATACATGTATTGAGTTCACTCAAAATGCCAATATAAAGATGACAAGAACTAATTTCGAATCAATAATATCACTCCTTTTCGATGACATAATTTTGATTCAAACAGCTGTCTTATTCAATAATGCGTTGATCATTGATATTTTGCACTTTTCAACATAAAATTAGCTAACAAAGTATTACAAGTTAAATTGTTTTGATTTTGTTGTTGTTGTAATTTTTTGGTGAGTTAATGTCGTCCATTTGAAAACTGGCTGTACTGAATATTGTATATACACATGACTTTCTAGTAAGTTGAACTGAATGTAGTTCAGTGGCAATTATACGACATAAATTAATACGAACTTATCTACATATATATGTGTGATAAGATTTTATAGCCCATTAATATAAGGCTGTACTTTAGTAAACAATGAGAATTTTAACTATTGTGTTCGTGTGTCTTTACACGGGTAGTTGTTAAAACCAATGGTAAAGTTTTACAATATAAACAACAGGCAAAGGCATATACAATAAATACAACACAACATAGTACATGAGATAGATTTTAGACAACACACAAGTTCCCAAAAACTGTCTTAGGAATAGGCATTCATTATTGGAACAGCACGGTTTCACTTCTGTGATTCTTCTCGACAAGCATTAAAAAAATTAAAAACCCAAGCGGCGACTAAAGAGATAACCATGAAAATATGCAGATGTTGTTGTTTCATTGCTTTACGATTACAATATCAAGTCAGGAAATTATCAGGTTGACAGTTGTTATCCATTCGTTTAATGTGTTTGGGCGTTTGATTGCCATTTTAATAGGGACTTTCTATTTTGGGTTTTCCTTGAAGCTCAGTATTTTTGTGAATTTACATTTAAGAGTGTTTTTCCCCTTGTACTTGCATTCCCAAATTTTGGGCTTATTTGAAAAGGTTTGAATTGTTGCACATTTGATAAAACTACTACTTATACGTAAAAAAAATATTTTCAAACGTTAGGAAACTTTATAAAGTAGGGATCTTCTTTTTTTATATTTTCGCGGCAGAGTATTTGTTCAGATGCGTTCAAAGTATTATTGATTATATTTATATGTAAAATGCCATGTCAAAAACATTTCAGTCGTTGCGGAGGTAAAAAGAAGAGATGTTGAATTGTTTGGATTGAAATTCAAAAACCCAGCTAATATGCAAAACAATGCTTGGGACAAGTGGAAATACTGGAGTTCAGAACCCTTCAAACTTTGCTGGATCATTATCCAGTTCTGGTTCAATTAGTTCGGAAGTGTAGGGATTAAAAATCCATCAAACATGGCAGCAACATTATCGGGATCGGGATCTCTAAATCCAGCCAACATCGGAACGCAATCTGGACAAAATCCGCATAAACAGGTCCCTGGAGATATGACTGGCTCTTTGGACCAAATACACAGTAAATATGGTATTCAGGGAGGATATGTCCAACATCAGATCCACGAAAAACCAGGTGAACATATGATCGTTGGTAAAGTGATGCAGTAGTTTAGTATGCACAATATATATTTGATTCGTTTCAATGTATAGGTCAAATATGAAGGAAGACTAACTACGTTTTTGTAAAACATTTATTGTTATTATAATTCAGAGTTCGTTCTTTTCCTTAAATATACATTTATGAAGTTGATAGGGAAGCTTATTGAACAGGAAAGCATTAAAGATAAATTGTATTGTAAAATCATCAGTTTGGCCAGGTTTCATATATAAATTACTTTTGAAAAAAAATCTTTAATCGGCTGATCACAAGTTAATGTACTTTATTCAACATTTATCGCAGGAACAAGTTTGAATGGTGAGGTGCTGGTAACAGCCATCTTCCGGCAGATGCATTAATTCTCATCCAGAGAAATGTCCCATGTCTTGTGAAGAGGTTGATTCGGTCACAGGCTGTATTGTTTGCATCAGCAAGCTGCCGTGAGTATACAAGAAATAAAAAAAAAAAAAAAAACAACAACATTGCTACTTTTGAACTAATAAAAGTAAAATCACAAAAATACCGAACTCAGAGGAGAATCCAATCGCGGAAAGTCCATAATCAATACGTATAATACACAAATATAATAGTGTGCAAACATTTTGATATTATTAGCAACGAACAAAAAATACCAACACATAATTTACAGACAATCGGGCAGTCAACACAGCGAAAATTCCGAACAGACAATCGGCAGTCAACATCACCCTACACAGATAATACCGAACAGACAATCGACAACACGCTACACAGATATACCGAACTACAGACAATCGACAGTCAACATCACCCTATACAGATAATACCGAACAGACAATCGACAACACGCTACACAGATATACCGAACTACAGACAATCGACAGTCAACATCACCCTATACAGATAATACCGAACAGACAATCGACAACACGCTACACAGATATACCGAACTACAGACAATCGACAGTCAACATCACCCTATACAGATTAATACCGAACAGACAATTGACAACACGCTGCACAGATATACCGAACTACAGACAATCGACAGTCAACATCACCCTATACAGATAATACCGAACAGACAATCGACAACACGCTACACAGATATACCGAACTACAGACAATCGACAGTCAACATCACCCTATACAGATAATACCGAACAGACAATCGACAACACGCTACACAGATATACCGAACTACAGACAATCGCCAGTCAACATCACCCTACACAGATAATACCGAACAGACAATCGACAACACGCTACACAGATATACCGAACTACAGACAATCGGCAGTCAACATCACCCTACACAGATATACCGAACAGACAATCGACAACACGCTACACAGATATACCGAACTACAGACAATCGGCAGTCAACGAAACATTACATAGCATAATAATACTTTTAGTTGACAAACAACAATCATTATGATCAAACGTCGAAATACCGAACCACACACACACTACCAAACACACATACAATGTGGATGTTCTAGCAAATTAGACAGTCACCAAACCATACATACAAAAATAAGATTCAATAACAGATACCCTACTTATAACTGGACATGAACTCATCTAAACAACCGACAAATTGATAGATTTATCACTTCAAATTCTAGTGGCAAAACAAAAGCCTTATATCTCTTCTTATCAGTTTGAAATACTTATTTTGTATGGATTTCAATTAATATATTTTAATTTCAGTTTATATGCTAGGGTCTGCATACATCTTCAGATTCTATTTTTTGTATTTAAAAATTGGTTTCGTATTTACTAGTTGTGTGTATCGTTTTTTTGAGTGATATTCTTAAACCCAGTACATTTTTTTATTTTACCAGAGACTGCCGGGTCCGTAACATCTGCTACGACAACATCACAACCAAGTGTATCTACAATAGGTGTTCAAAAGACTACAACATTGAAAGCTTCACACATCACAGGTAATAAATTCAACGTTATTATTACAACAGAAACAACCGCGAAGCTGAAAGATAATAAAGCCAAGTCCTAATTTTTACGGTGATGTTGTTTATAAAGACTATATATACATTTAAACACGACCCGTGCAAACTAATTGATTCTTTAAATAAACTCAACACGGATTTTGTTTTGAAAAGATAAAACATATTTACTAAATATGTATTGCTATACGTGTACATTACGAAAGTTCATGATCCTACATTCTGTCGATACTGTTTATTTTTATTAAGGAATTGCACATGTCCATACGTTATCCAGACTGTTTCTAACGTCTTTACGCTAAATTCTTGGATGTGTACTAATTGATACTTTTGGGAGAATATGAATAATTTATTTTAGTTATTATGACATTGCACTCTGAAACGGAAAGATTTCTTTTTTTCGATGCTTTGCCTGACCCAAATCAGAAGCATTTATTACAGTGGTTTTCGTTGGTTATGTTGGTCATATTTGTTTTTCACAAATTATTTTGTTCCCCTGGGTCAAGTTATCTAAATAAAACACATTATTAATTAGCAGAATACAAATGGCGAAAACGGAGAGAATCTGTTTTGGATTTTATACAGATGTTCGATCTTTTTTTTTCGTGGTGAAGAATAAAGAACGATTCTTATTGACACTGATACTAAGTTTGTTTATATTTGATGTGTATCACTGAACTAATATATATTTTTGATAAGGGACCAAGTGAAAGCACGTCTCCGGGAGCGGGAGTTTCTCGCTGCATCGAAGACCCATTGGTTGCCTTGTGGCCTTCAGCTGTTGTCTGCCCTTTGTTCGGGTTGTTGTCTCTTTGACACATTTCCCGTATCCATTCTCAATTTGTTAGAATTATATCACATCTCGAAGTCTCGCTTCTCTGTTAAAAAGGTAAATTCCCAGATTTTCCGTTTCAGGCATTTGTCAAGCATTTCCTGTCAACTGTCCAAGAGGAAGTTTTGCAATACAAAATGGTTGTCCAGTGTGTACAGGTAATTACGTATTAGATACATTACAAAGGTAACAAAGGAACCGGCCTATAACAATGAGAAGTCAGGTGACGGTCCGAGGCGATAACCGAGGACCTTCAAAATTCACCTGACTACAAGTGCAGATCGATAAACGGCGTTTTACGTTTCCGCATATTGGCATTACCAGAAAATCTACACGACAGCTTGTTTCCAGTCAGTTATTTTTGTTACCTTTGTATTGATACTGAATGGTATGACGTTTCAAGAAAGAAATAGAACATTTTGCATGTAGATACGATCAATTAAGAATTCTCAAAACGATATAAAAATATAGAATGGGCGTAAAATCGGTGAAACAATGCATGTTTGTTTTCACATCACATTATTTCCTAAGGAACCTATATTAATTGCAACATATCATCAACAATTCCGTTTTAATCATATGCAATTTTTTTAAAGGGCATCAGAATATTTTTTTTTTAATTAGAAATCAATTTCCTTTTAAATGCAGCGTGAATAAAAAAAAAAACGTCAAAACGACAACCGTGATTCATTGAATTGTAAATTAATTTTAATTTACGATTAGGATAGCGCTTTATATACTAGTCAACAAAAGTAACGAGACACAAGTTTGAACATCAACTGATCAAAAAGTATAATTAATAGGAAAAACTGTTAAATATTCCAATGAAAAAAATATACGTTTGCAAAGCAAAAGCATATGATTTAAAAAATCTGACTAAATTGGAAAGGGATTGAACACAAGGGGGGGGGGGGGTGGGGGGGGGGGGTTAGTAGTCGGAGAGGAGAATTTAGTATTCAAATATATGCCAAGGCATTCAAAATTTTCAGCAGATCATGTTTATGAAATTTTTGAAATAACAAAAATTGCAGCTAAAAAAAATCTCGAATTCAAGACAACACTCTGAAGATATTAGACCAATTGGGCCTTATTGACCTTGGTATACTGTGTATCCAATCTCAGTATATATGGAATATTCAATTGCCTTGTATCGTTTCTTTTGTTGACTGGTAATATATGAGCTCGGTAGAAAGTTTTGTCAAATAGAATTGTTCATCCTATAAAACGTATTTGAACAAAACAAATCGATATGCTTCATTTTAAAATATGAATCTTTTCGTGACTGCATCAGATGGATTCAATCAGAAATACATCTAACAAAAACAGAGTGGACATGACCAGTTACTTGACATCCCAACAACAAAAAGACACTTAGTATATATATGAGAGTATTCACAGTTTCTGACAGCTAGTTCAAAGCCAATAACAACCAATAAAAGGCAACATGCAACTAGAAGACTAAATGCATCTAGTAAATCGTAATACAGGCAATAATATTTGTAAAACATCTTCAGCTTTACAGAAAACAGTAGCGCCCTCTTCGACACAATCGACTGTTACAACTACATTGGCTCCAAGTACAACTCACGCACCTGCCACGTGTGCTCCTGTTCGGTGTATTGCACCGTGTAACAAAGGAATCAAATTTGATGCGTCAAGATGTCCCGTTTGTGTTTGTTAAATGTGTAATAAATTTTGGTTTCCGGGTGTTTTGCCCAGTTCATTTTATCAAAATAATGTATGATTATTTTTTATTATAATGGCATTAGCTACCATTCAGTCAGGATTCTAAATTATCTCCCCATTACGCCAGTTCATTTTCACAATCGTAGAAATGGAAGCCATTGTAGGGATGACGCGCTGCCAATTTTGCTCTTGGAAACCGATAAATTTATCCACATAGCACCATTACAATCCTTATATGTCAGTTGTATTTTAAAAGACAAATGTATCTACTAGCCAATGAGCACCAGTTAATGATCTTGTCTGCATTGATTCAACTTAAAACTATTGTCCGATCGGTTGTCAGGTGGAATTTTCGAAAATTCATAAACATTTAAAAAAAAAAATCTAATTAATGATTTTGTGGAAGGGCAAACTAGATTTTTTTAGTGGTTGAAGACTATCAACCCTAGTAATCACACACAAAAAATCTAATTTTCGAAGATATGCATTTTCATCATCCAACTTGAAAGACTGTCGTCAAGTAAACACACCTACTCTGTTTTTGTGATTCATTAGATAGGTAAACCGTATTTCACTTGACCCATATATTTCATCTTTTTAGTACTGACTGTAATGTTTGTATGTTATAAAGTCAACATGTACCTTTGATATATAAAAAAGGATAGAATCTGAAGCGAGACGATGTATGAAATATTCTTGCTTTGTACGATATCAAGACAAAATATTTAACTCAAACACGTCCTTACATAAAAAGGTGCACTCGATTTTCTCTTTTCAATACAATTGTTACCAATTTTTTGGGAATATATTCTTGAGTCACATAATGGAAGGGCAGACACGAAAATTACTGAACTTGATATGTTTTCCGTCGTGGTAATTTTTCAAAAAAAAAAGTCGGAGGTTATGCATTTTCTACATCCAACTTGAAGATATCCATGTCGTCGACTTGATATCTAAATGCTCTGCATAATTATGTACTAGATAAATTGAAAACATAATGCAAATGGTGTTTTTAAAATAAAACACTTCGTAATTGAGAAGAAAATTGTCATTTTTTTCGTTTCTATTAACTTTTAAATTTGTTAAACTTGAAAGACAATAATTCGAACTAATTTAGGTCATCTTTTTTTTTAGTCACGTTTCTCCAACATTTGATAATTAGACGAAAACAACATAAGGGATTAGGGGGGTCCTCATAAGGACTGGCATCGTGATAATTACCTGTAATTCACCTATATCAGGTCTTAACTGAAATATTGTAAAAAGGGAAATTGTAAGAAGATATTTATATCAAAACATTAACAAACCATATATTTTTGGTCGAGTATAACCAGAAACGGTTACGTAATTATTTTCATCCGCCGTATTTGATTTACAAAATTAATAAACAGCTGCGCCATGAGCGCATGATACGCCCGACGTTGTGTGGAAGTTTTATGCAATAATCATAAATAGTTTCAGAGAAAGTTTTAAGCAATAACCATATATTGTTTTTGAGACACGGCGGGACATGTGAAACCCCCAACCCTGTTTTTTTTTTGTTTTTTTTTACAAAAACTAAATATCACCAAAATAAAATTTTGAATCATAACCAAAAAGTATACAGATCTTTAGATTAATATAACAAAAAAGTGTGTAAAGTTTTAAGAAATAATCATAAATTATTTTTGAATTACGGCACGACATGTAAAAAAAAAACCCTCCCCTGTTTAACAAAATACTCAATAACTCCAAAATAAAGTTTTGAATCATCACCAAAAAGTATACAGATCTTTAAGATTAATATAACAAAGAAGTGTGTAAAGTTTTAAGCAATAATTATAAATTGTTTTTGAGATATGGCACAACATGTAAAAAAAACCTCCCCCTTTTTTTTTACAAAATACTCAATACTCAAAAATGAAATTTTGAATCATCAACAAAAAGTATACACATCTTCAGATTAATATAAAAAAGACATGTGTAAAGTTTTAAGCAATAATCATAAATCGTTTTTGAGATATGGTGCGACATGTAAAAAAACCCTCCCCCTTTTTTTACAAAATACTCAATAACTCAAAATAAAATTTTGAATCATCACCAAAAAGTATACAGATATTAAGATTAATATAACTAAGAAGTGTTTAAAGTTTTAAGCCATAATCAAGAATCGTTTTTGAGATACGGTGCGACATGTGAAAAAAAACACCCCCCTGTTTTAGTTACAAAGTGCCGTAACTCAAAAAAGTTTTACTCTTATTTTCACCAAAAAGTATACAGATCATTTGACCATCATAAGAAACAACTATTTTAAGTTTCATGAAATTGGATAAGTCGTTCTCAAGTTACGGTGCGACATGTTTACGCCGGACAGACAGACGGACGCACGGACAGACGGACGGACGGACACCGGACATTTGTATAACATAATACGTCCCGTCAAAATTTTGACGGGCGTATAAAAAGGTTATTCAACAAAAAAATCCTTAAATAAACAAGGGAAATTTTAATCAAACTAAAAATTTCATAAGAAAATTATGAAAAAATAATCTCGAAATATTTTTTTAAAAGATTATTGAAAAAAAAATAACATGAAAAATCGAAATGTTCACTGACCGTACCTCATCTTAGTAATTTATTCTATTACTTGATATTTTTTTGTATTTGTGTTACATGTAGATGTTAAAATCTAAACCGATGCAAAACAGCCAAGTTTTATTTATGTGAAAAGTCACCAAAAGCGATTGTCTTCTAGTGCGAAGAACCATATATCTACCTAGTCGTTCTGTCTGTATATCGCTAGAGCCGAATCCAGTTTTCGTGGTATGCTGTCTTAGCAGATAAAATAGTCAGTCGTATATTTTCCACAAAAACAGAGCTGATACAAATTGGGTACATCACGTCGCGTCGTGATCTATATAGTGTTTAACTGTGGGAACTGGCTTGGTGAATATTGTGCACTACTAGTATTTTCGATTTGTTACTTAAGCTTTGGACAATTAATGCAAGATGACTAAGAATTTTGAATAAACTGTATCGATGATAATAAGCTGCGTTTTGTACTTTTATATAAGATTAATGACTCAAGATATATAAATTCTTAATAGCTCTCAAAATATAAAATGTTAATTTTTATTCAATATCGCAACATTGTAATCTAGAATACATTGTTATGAAAAATAGAGAACAAAATTATGAAAAAAAGCAAAAAATTGCTTCCGGCCGTACGGTAACGGATACTGGATTTATAGTGATTGATAATTAGTCTTAGATTATTTGTTGCTTGTTTATGTATGTTTTTGTACAGTTTTTTTATTGTTCTGTTGCACCAATGTCTCAAGATAAGGGGGAGTGTTGGAGCCTGTAATTCTGTGGTTGTCGTTGCTGTGTAATATATTCGTTTTTCGTTCATTATATTGTACATAAATTAGGCCGTTAGTTTTCTCGTTTGAATTGTTAAACATTTGTTTTCTCGGTTCCTTTTAAAGCTGACTATGCGGTATGACTTTGCTCATTGTTGAAGGCCGTACGGTGATCTATATTGTTAATGTCTGTGTCATTTGGTCTCTTGTGAATAGTTGTCTCATTGGCAATCATACCACAGCTTCTTTTTTATGTATAATTGTTAACCTCTGTTTCATTTGGTCTCTTGCAGAGAGTTAGACTATATGGACTTTTACAATTTTGGGAGACTATTAAAAAATATATATATCTTTAAAAAATATATACCTTTTTAACAATATTTTGGCCAAGAACGCTGAGGTGAATTACAGGTAGATATCAAGATCCAGTCCTTAAAAGGACCCCATAATCCCTTAATATGTTGTTTTAGTTTAATTACCAAATGTTGGAGAAACGTGACCACACCATATGATCCACATGTTTGCGACTGATGTTGAGCCGATGAATCACATGTGCTCAAGTTTTCTAAAGGTCGGAGGTCATATGTAAACGAAGTCAATTATTGACTTAAAGTTGAGGAAAACCATAATGGACTTTTAGTTGCAAAAAATCCGCACCAGTTCTGACTCTGTTGGAAATTTGTTTCATAGGCAAGTGTACCAAATCTCCCCTATTTTATTTTAAAGTAGTTTTCCTGAAGTGCGAGTATTCTATGTTTGGTAGACTAATTTAAGTGGTTTTGTATGTTAGTGGTTTTGGTGCTTAGTTCCGATCTGATGAGCCAAGCCCTGTTCAATGGTGTAACCATTTGTATTAATTTAGGGCTGGTATACGACTGTTTGAGGTTAGGAAGAGAATTACCATGATTGCACATTTTGTCACACATGGACCTTTTATAGCTTAATTTTCACTAGGAGCCAGCTAGCTAGCTGAACAAAATCCTCTTCGTATAATAATACTCCTATACACATTTATAGAATAGCCACAGATTAAAAGAAATCAGTTGAAAACCTTATAAACTTTATAAATTCTTCACTATAAATATTAATACAGTCGTATATATATATTATACAAGTTGTCAGTCCTTGCAACTTTTGCAAAACAGCTTAATATTATGCATGGTTGTATTTAATAAATTGTTGCTTGATTCTGAAATGAAAATGAGTCACCTCTAGTTTCTGGAGGTTTTTTTTAATGTGTCTTAAAAAATTTAGTATATTTCTAAATCACATTATCATTTAAAGTTGAAGTTTCTTCCGCTAAATATTTATAAAGATGTTTTATATTAACAAAAATTATTATGCACATATAATATAACTTATTGTATTTAATAATTTAATCCATTTCACCGGTAAATTTATTATAATTATAATTTGAAAATCTAAACCCAAGTCCCAAACCAGTTTAAAAACTGAATAACGTTTATAAATATCTGAAAGGGGAATCCCAATGGAGCCTCTTTCATTCTGGTTTTGTTGATCTGGTTATCGCCACATTATCCGGTTTATAGTTTACACACTACTACACACATAAAACCAGGTTACACATATTTAGTCGGTCAGATAAACAACATCGATGAAAACATTAGAAAGAATGGAATATATCAGTAAAATGAATATGCAAACATCGCATGCTGCACTTGTGTATCAAATTAAAAAATCCCGTGGTATAAACTGGACTCCAAGTGAAAAGGTTAGTAAATTATTGCAGGTTTTACATTTCTTTGTCTCCTTGTCATGTATAAAGTTAATATCTATCCAACGTATGTTTACATTAATTTTATATAGAATTTGATATATATGTATATGTCACACAATTATATTTAATACACTTAAACCCGTACTAAAATACTGAGGTTTAATTCGGGGGAATTTGGAAGGGGTAAGATTAGGTATTCGATACTCATTAAATATTTGTCAATAGACAATATTTACAATATGTCAGTATTATGGATTTTAGTTATAATTGTACAGGAATCTTAGTTATGTTATTTACTAGAGGGTGTTGGCATTTTTTATCTATAAACGAGATGTCAAAACAGTTGTTTGTATTTGTCGGTTCATCGATCAATATGACAGTGGTGATGGCCATTGTGAAGTCCGGGGAATAATTTATATATAATAGGATTGTGTTTGTCTTTCATGGGATATATTGTCAGATTGAATATGCCATTATTTTAATTTTTATATAAATTCTAGTGTATGCCCACAGATATTTGTCTTGGATTTTTTTGTACGTTATTATTAATTTTATTATTTTATATTTTTAAAAGTATTATATATCATGTATATTTGGAACAAGATTTCAGAGACAAGTTACAAATGTAAGAGATAAATTTGTCCTGGTAAAATATGTCCGGGTAGACTGGCAAATATTACTAGTAGAAAACCATGATTTCAAAATTTACTGGTATTTTTAGTCCGATGTTAATAGTAATTTATGTCCCCAAGGTGAAATGGTCCGTCCCCTTTAATTTTACTGTTACATATGAACTTGTTCACAATATAAGAGCTGTATACATATAGTTCATCAATACGTTTTATTCTTTCATGCTTCTATTATTTATATGTTTACATATTTACTAATGCTTTAACAGTAAAACCTATTTAAACATATCCGGTGTTAGCTGTAAGCTCATTATGGCAAGCTTTCTCGTCTTTGTGTTGTTGCATTGTCTATTTTGATAAACGACAACCACTGAATTACAACCCTCCGGGCTCCCCTTACCTGATACAGAGGTGTACAACATAAGAACGAACTATAAAATTCAGTTAAAAAAGACAACTCATAAGATGGATACAAATAGAAATACATCTAAATGACACAGGCACAGGGTGGACGTGGCCCGAGTACTTGTACATCCAAACAACAAAAGACACTTGGTATATATATAGACCCGAGAATACTCGAAGGTACTGACCGCTAGTTATGGTTTACGACCCCTTCTGTGGCCTGTCAATTACGAAATTTTCAAACTGCAATAGTATCAAAACAGCAAAGATAATTAAATGAATAATAGAGATGGACCATTTTGTACATATATCATGGGGAAACTTCGTGCAAAGTATTATTGTGTATAGTTTAATTGCATTTAGTAGAAAAAGAGAATTTGGTGAAAATAAAACCAAGATTTTTGTGGAAAATCCACAGACCTTGATACAGAGTTGTGGAAAATCCACAGACCTTAATACAGAGATTTTTTTTATAAAATTTAAAACATATTACTCACTTGTTTTTCGATGATCAGGTAGCGTTTCTTGTTTACAAAAAGTCATAAACAGCCTTTAAAGGTGTACACTTGAATTGGTCTATATTTATATTTGTTTTAACCAATGTCTAAATTCATCAACTTATTTTAAGGAAATCATTGCTAGCATAGGCGGATCCAGTGGCTCGGCCCCCTTTCGTGGAAAAAATTTGGTTGATTATATATGGAATCGCTGAAGCATGACTGGAGCCCCCTTTTATGAAAAGTTCTGGATCCGCCACTGGCTAGCACTGCATGTAATAATCCTCTATCTATCA
Source organism: Mytilus edulis (assembly GCF_963676685.1). NCBI lineage: Eukaryota > Metazoa > Mollusca > Bivalvia > Mytilida > Mytilidae > Mytilus > Mytilus edulis. Next base: position 13,332 of record NW_027267324.1, on the reverse strand, counting down.
AACACCGAAGTGAAAAATATGGGAGTATAAGGGGGAAAGGCTGTGGATTTTCTATAACATTTCCATATGTTTAGCATTGAATCAACAAAAGGGTACATAATCCTTAAAAGCCACACTTGTACTAAAAGTGTGGATAGTTATATTTTAACCCCCAATTGACAGAAACAAGTGCCTGTGCCAGCATCACAGAAAACTATTCTTAGTTGGAGTAGGCGTCATCTTCGTCGGATAGCATGCGAGTCCAGATTTAATCTTAATTCGTCTTCTGTGATATCGTGACATGCAAACTACGTCCGATCACACATGACATGAGTATATGTCGCATAATTATCGGCATAAATTGAACTCGGACAATGAGTAGAATAGAATTCCACAATAGTTCAAATTTAAAAGTGAAATAATCGCTCTGCAGAAGTTATATTGGAAGCATGCATGGACGTTGTGAAGTATATGTATTTAACACCAAACTGAGAAAAGTAAATTAAAAAAAAATACTGAACTCCGTGGAAAATTCTAAACGGAAAGTCTAATCAAATGGCAAAATGAATAGCCCAAACCCATCAAACGAATTGATAACAACTGTCATATTCCTGACTTTGTACAGAGATTTTCTCATGTAGAAAATGGCTGATTAAACTTAGTTTGATAGCTAGCAAACCTCCCACGTGTATCACAGTCGCATACAATTCCATTATATTGACAACGATGTGTGAACAAACCCACGTGTATCACAGTCGCATACAATTCAATTATATTGACAACGATGTGTGAAGAAAACCACGTGTATCACAGTCACATACAATTCCATTATATTGACAACGATGTGTGAAGAAACCCACGTGTATCACAGTCGCATACAATTCCATTATATTGACAACAATGTGTGAACAAAACCACGTGTATCACAGTCGCATACAATTCCATTATATTGACAACGATGTGTGAACAAAACCACGTGTATCACAGTCGCATACAATTCCATTATATTGACAACGATGTGTGAACAAAAAACAGACAAAATAAGGGCCAAGCCAGCTCAGTCAACATTGTGGATAAATTTAATCACTATATAAACACAAACAAATATGTAACAAAGAAACACAAAAAGGCATATAGACCGTGCTTAAGCAAAAATGAAAGACAAGAATACTAAAATTTACAATAACACAATGACGAGAATCGCGGGATGCATGAGAACAGATCCACGTCATATGTAACGACAAACCACAAAGGGCATATAGACAAATCACAGTAGCAAAAATAAAAGAAAAGAATACAAAAATTAACTAAATCACAATAACGGGATGTGTAAGTACCGAGCCACGTCATATGTAACAAAGGAAACACAAAAGGCACATAGACAAAGCACATTAGAAAAAAATGAAAGACTAGAATACAAAAAATTACCAAAGCACAATAACGGGATGTATAAGTACCATAATGAGTACAGAGCCACGTCATATACATGTAACAAAGAAACACAAAAGGCACATAGACAAAGCACATTAGAAAAAAGAAAGAAAGACAAGAATACAAAAAATATACTATAGCACAATGACGGGATGTATAAGTACAGAGCCACATGTATATCACCAAAGACAGAATAAACAGTAAAAGTAATATTCATAAAGACAAATACAAAAATACTATAACGCTTTATTACGATGATAAACAGTACCCAGAATATATTATACTGTGGGCATAACTGTTTATTTTGTTATATTCAATTCGACCACTGCGTTATTTTGAAGCCTAATTCAAATGGATTACAATTTTTAATGCAGACTAGATGAACAGTACCGCATTAATGACTGTATATTTTGATATATTAATTATATTGATTATGTTGATATATTGAATTATTTATAGTGTTAGTGTTGAGTAGTATATTAGGGGATGATGCATATACAGAACGCCACCATAGTAAGAAATCCTAAAGGAGTAGGTTCAGTAAGACCCCATTTTGGCACAAAATATAGCAGTTTTGCAAAATTGTGAAAATGTAATCCTTTAGCTATTTATTGGAAAGCAAAATGCTTCTGCTACACAAATATGGTCTGTTTTTGACAATACAATGCACATATATCGGGTACTTACATCATTAAGGTATCACAATACAAAGATTTTATAACTCCAACTCCAAAGTTTTAAAATGCTGTAACTTTCTTAATTATGCTTGAAAATTTATAAAAGTGGTAGTTTTGGATAGCTAACAGAATACTCTTTCAATTTAATGCAATGTTAGTATTATGCAACAATTATGTAGCCAATTATAATGTTAACTGTGTCTAAAATATTTTTCACCAAATTTCCACTTTCAAATGAAATAGCTTCTGCATAGGTATCCTAGAGGTTGATTTTATATATGTTGTTCCTATGGCCATTATCTACAAAAGGGTGTCTCAGATTTTAGATAGAATGTATAGAACAAATTTTACACCTAATTAAACATTATCTTCTTTTATGTGGTTAGGATGTTTACACTAATTAGAGATTTATGAGAGAATGGAATCCCATAGGGACAATTTGAGACACCCTTTTGAAGCCCATGATGTGTTGATTAAGATTTCGTTAAAATTTTCTGTATAGTTAAAGAGAGGATAGAGCTAAATTTATTCAAGTGAACTTACCCAGATTTTGCCACTAATTACATAATAATTGATTACATAATGATTGCATAATACAAATATTGCATTCATTTAAAAGATTAATCTTTTATCTATCTATATATACCTCTTTTATTATTTTCTATGCATTCATAAGAAAGTTACAGCATTTCAAAGGTTAGTGATTGGAAGTAAAAAAATCTTTGTATTGTGCTACCTTAAGTCAAGCTAAATTACTGAAATTTTCACAATTTTAGCATTTTGGTTAAATTTTATACGGTTTCCGTCTCAAATGATAGTGGCCGCATTCGTGTTCATTCATAATATTGAAATGTAAGTTGTATTTAATGATAACACATGACATATATAAAGGGTTGAGGATGAACACGGATGCGGCCACTTTCATTTGTGACAAAAAAAACACCTGAAAAGTGACGATTTTTTGCATATTTGATAGATTTTTGATATTTTTGCTTGAATCGGAGGGTTTTTTATGACTTAATCGGCTAAAATCTTTCACATATATTAATTGAATCTATTGAAATAGACACTTAAGTGTTTAAAAAGTGTCCAAAATCTTTCCTTAGATGAACTTGAAATTTGAGGCCAAAATCGGCCCTTACCGGACCTACTCCTTTGAAAAAATAGTAAAATGGCATTTTTCTTGCTGAAAATCTTCTTATTATATAGTCATTGTACATTAGTGTCGATGTACACTAGGCTCCTCAGCTAGGCTTCGATCTTACTTGGCAAGGATTGTTGACCAGTGTTCCTACCAAAAGTCGATGGGGTCTGTTCGATCTCGGCTGTTTCACAACATGGATGGGCATCCACTATATAGATGTTCTTCAGATTTAAATTAAATTGTTTAGATTTAATTTACATCTCGGTAGTTAGTCTTTTGTTTTAACTTTTTTTTTAATAATCCGTGCACTGTCATACATGTACGTAGTTACCATCTATTCTAATTTATTTATCAACAACTTCCTTTTTAAAAGTAAGGTCACCTCGTGTTGGGTATTCGCGTATTTTTTCTCTCTCAAGAAACCAGTTTTGGGGCATTCTCCCACACATGATGAAGAAAATTCTAATTAACATCACAAAGAATAACTAATTAAAAAATACATATATTATTTACAAACTTTATAATAAACGAATTTGTTTATTAGTCAATATGTTTTTTTCTTCTTATAGGAGTATTTGTTTCTTCTTATAGGGAGTATTTGTTGGAATTATGCAGCCAAAGAGTTGGTGTAATTGAAGACAAAAAAAGCGATTTGTTGACATTAAGCAAAAAGGCTGCTGCATGGAAGTTCATTCACAATAAATTTTGTGCAAGGTTTGGCAGAAAACGAACACCTATTCGAATAAAAGAACAATGGAAAAGAATGAAAATTGCAGCACGTGCAGAACTTCGAGACAGAGGTATTAAACCGGAAGTGGGTGCAAATCCGGTTGACACCAAACACATCTACAAATAAGTATTATGGGGAAACCTTAGACATTATATCGAAAGTACAGGAAATCTTGTTTGGCAAAAGTCAACCATCTGCTACAATTAACTTTGAAAACGAAGATAATGAAACGGAAAGCATGGAAGTACCTTTTGTAATTAAAACGGAACCTATGGATGACATATCGACTTTTGTTCCTGGACATTCAGAATGCAGCTCTCACACGGGTAAGCATTACACATTATCACATGCATATAAACTTTAATCAAAAAGATACATTATACATATAACAACCTTTATGTTATGATAACAAGCGTTACAGACATGGACAGATCACGTATTAACAAATCCGTTTTTTTTTCTCTCTCAATAAAACCCTTTGCAAAGACCTGTTTGATCAAACTATTGGCGTTTGACCTGGTAGTTTCCGTCTAAAACCTTTGTTGTGCTGTACTTAGGTTAGGTGTTCTTTGGCCAGATTTTTATTTGTACTGTCTTATTGCATATTGGGAAGAATTGTATTTTATTTTATATCATGTAGTTATTGAACATGTTCCATCTGTAAAAGATATATCAAAAATGTATTCTAAATTAGCATATTTACAGCTTTACCATAAGAGAAAATTGATCCGATGTTTTGAAAACTCTGGAAACTTTGATTTCATTTTTATATATTTTCATACAAATAATTTTACTTTTTTCAGAACCAATAAACTTGTGTCTGATGATTCACTCCCTAGTACTGACAATAGTGCAATGTATTTATTGTATGACAGGGCGACCGTCAAATGCATATCCACACGAATCTACTTCTCCGACCGATGGGCATTTTAACAAGAGACCTAATAATAGTCAGCACAAGATTTTGCAACACCATGGTCAACCCAAGGTACCGCTGAAAAAATCGAACAACCAGCCAGGATTAATTGTAGGAAAACAATAGTCCTTCACATGAAGAGGTTGAACAACTTCCACCAACACGAGAACATAACATGTCTGATCATTTCCAAAGTAGTGCAGGACAACTTAATGTTGATAAACATTTACTGGAATTTGCTCGCATAGAGCATGAAAGAAAAATGCAAATAATGGAAGAAGAACATTTGTTACAAATGGAGGGTACTAAATATGCAGAGAGATATAGCGGCTGCGAAGTTAAAGAAAGCAAACTTTAAACTTACAGCAAATAGCTTGAATTACTCATAGTTACTTAAGAGTAAAAAATTCTGTAAGAGTAAAAAAAAAAAACAAATACACGTTTTCTAGTCTAGCAGTTTGACATTGCATGAAAAATTTCCCAACAGAATGCATAGTTTTACTAAATTTACATGTGTTCATTGAAAATAATGCGAATATCTATTCTGAGAAGCATTTGTGAAACTGTTGATATACACGATAAAACTACCAGCGATATAAACTAGTTTAAAATATGTTCATAATGTTGTCCGTGCGTCCGTATTATCTGCATCCTTATTTCCCGTAAACTATTATATGTAATTCAGAATGTTCTTATATTATTTCGTTTGCTAATAAAATGGATTTAAGATATTGTGATATCAGCTTACGTAAAATGTATTTTTTGTTGCCCGAACTTTAGTTTATCTAGAAAGGCGAAATGTCAAGAGAAAAAAATGCATTTGGTCCCTATGTGTAGAGTACAGAAAATTCTGGGACAGATGGATCAAGTGATTGATACCTTTAAAATGATTTCAATTTACATCTAATAATATAAGTCTAATTTCTAAAATAATATATATGTTAATTATTATATAAGGCAACTAGTTTGCGATAAACAGGCAAACATTTGCACTATTTGGAAACAGGTATAAGATGTTGAAATGCAGAATTCACAGCACATGAACACTTTAATACCTTTTAGCTTTGCATTCAACACGACCAGAATCATCGACACTCCCAGTTATCACAAGTCACGATTCGAATACAACACAATTACTCCTAGTAACTTTAAGTTACGAAAAAAAGCTATTCATAAAACACAATACACAATCATGATGGACCTACAGTTGCATAAGAGAATAAGAACATTGAAAATAAAGACATCTCTACGACAGGTCCATGCATTGGATTACTATGAGAGCTGTGTTGTAGTGGTTAGCACATCGGACTACTAACACAAAGGTTTCTGGTTCGATCCCCACTACGAGGAGAAAATGTCCAGGGACTGAATTTTCGGCTCACCCTTGACACCATTTGTGAGTATGGTCTTGAGAAACGGTAATAGTCCGTTAACCTAAAAAAAAATGTGTTTAATTTTGTTATCAAAGGTACCAGGATTATAATTTAATACGCCAGACGCGCGTTTCGTCTACATAAGACTCACTAGTGACGCTCAAATCAAAATAGTTATAAAGCCAAACAAGTACAAAGTTGAAGAGCATTGAGGACCCAAAAATTCCAAAAGTTGTGCCAAATACGACTAAGGCAATCTATTCCTGGATAAGAAAATCCTTAGTTTTCCGAAAAAAAAATCAAAGTTTTGGATGTGTCTACTTTTGCGTTTCAAATGTCTGGTTATGTAAATGTATTTCAGTTGTTTCCTGTAATTAGTTAATACTTCAGTTTTATCATGTACATCTTGAATATTCATTTTATTAAATTTACTGTTTGCAAAAGTATAAATTACTCTAAATTATAGGATTTTCTGGTAACTTAACAGAAAACCCTTGCCGTTTTTGGCACAACCTTTTTGATCTTTTGGTCCTCGATGCTGTTCAACTTTATACTCGTTTCGGCTTTCAAACTTTTGTATCTGTGTGTCACACATAGGTCTTGTGTGGACAAAATACACTTCTGGCGTATTAAAATTTTGAACCTGTTGCCTTTTTGTTGGCTGTTGTTCGTGTGATTCTTTGTCAATTGTGTTCTCCAATTTATTTATATTGTAGTCCTGTGTTGTCATTTTGATGTTATATTTCACTTGGCCATAAAAGTGCGAGGTTTGGCATGCCACAAAACCAGGTTCAACCCACCATTTTTTCCCTTTAAAAATGCCCCTGTACCAAGTCAGGAATATGGTCATTGTTATATTATAGTTCGTTTCTGTGTGTATTACATGATAACGTTGTGTCGTTTGTTTTCTCTTATTTTTGAGTGTAAATTCACATTGCGATAAGACGTGTCACGGTACTTGTCTATCCCCAAATTCATGTATTTGGTTTTGATGTTATATATATATATGTTATATTTGTTATTCTCGTGGGGATTTTGTCTATATGTGTTACATTTTAGTGTTATGTCGTTGTTCTCCTCTTATATTTAATGCGTTTTCCCTCGGTTTTAGTTTGTTATCCCGATTTGTTTTTTGTCCATGGATTTATGAGTTTTGAACAGCGGTATACTACTGTTGCCTTTATTTGTAACAGGAAATTTATAAAAATGTCCATATAATTGATATTCATGTCAACACCGAAGTACTGACTACTGGGCTGGTGATATCCTCGTAGACGAAACGTCCACCAGCAGTGACATCGACCAAGTGGTGGAAATTGTTGTCAAAGGTACCAGGATTATAATTTAATACGCCAGACGCGAATACGGAATCAATGACGATCAGATCAAAAGGTTATTAAGCCAAACAAGTACAAAGTTGAAGAGCATTGAGGACCGTAAATTCCCCAAAAAATTGTGGCAAATACGGCTAAGTCAATCTATTTCTGGAATAAGAAAATACTTAGTTTTGCGAAAAATTTAAAGTTTTGTAACAGGAAGTTTATAAAAATGACCATATGAACTAAACCAGCGAATAAAGATGACCATATAAACTAAACCAGTGAGGGTAATACACGACTGAAAACACATTTCATATTCAGAACTCCTCTAAATAGCAGCACATACAATGTTGCAAATTTTTGTTCTTCCCTCGCCGGAACTCATGCTATTGGGATATCAAGAAAACACCACCTCTACTGTATCATGAACTATAATTTAACTTTTGGTGGCCTAGTGTTAACTCACCCCTTCAGAAGAAGCTAGAGATGTAACACAATACATGATATATTAGGCATGAGGATTGAATTGGTTTCAGATTATCTGAACACCTATCTGTGCTGAAATGAATTATCATTGATATGGTCATATTTATAAATTAACTGTTACAAAACATTTTTTTTGAATTTTTAAAATTCTAAGGCTTTTCTACCGTATGAAAAGATTACTAGTACGCTTAAATGTCCTTGGTAAAACTTGAAGGAATTTGGTCCTCAATGCTCTTAAACTTCGTACTTTTATTTGGCCTTTTTTACTTTTTTGGATTCGAGCGTCACTGATGAGTCTTTTGTAGACGAAACGCGAGTCTGGCGTAAATACAAATCCTGGTATCTAACCGAGCTGTCTAGAGCAATGGACATAGCTCACGAGGTGTTGTCTCTATATATAGGGAAGAACAACAATTTGCTTACGCAATTTTGCAGATTTAACATTGTTGTGCTGATATTTAGAGAAGTTATGTTCTAGTTTTGTTTAATTCATAGACAAAATTGCTCTTTCAAAACTTTCAATTGAGAGCCTCCATGGGGGGAAATCCCCCGCAAATAGTGACAGTTGGCAGGTATATAACTTTTTATTTATCATTATCAAACTGCTATTTATTTGGCATGTTTAAATACGCAGCATCTGTTGTCAATACTCTGAACATATTATAACAGCCTAAAATAAACGGTCAGTGCTGTTTATTGGGAAGGTATTTCCACACGCAATCGTGGGTTAAAACAGCAAAAACTACTCTGGGTACAGACTAACATGTGCAGTTGGAAAAGTTTTAGGCCTGATATCCACTAGATATACAAAAGTTAAATGTATTTTTTTCTAGGAAGATAACATCTTGGTAGTATTTTGGATGAGTATTTTTTCCCGTTCCTAATGCCTGTGGTTAAATATATAGTCTCATCTTTATTTTTTTTATATAAATGTATGCTTAGCAATGTCCTATTTAAATCTTTTGTCATTAATACGGTTTTCAATAAACTCTTATAACGTTGATCTGCATTGTCTACATTATTTTTTACAATTTCTCTATCATCCATGGTCTGTCAATTTTAATTACTGGCTTTCTGGCAATATTGTCAACACAATACTCGCATTGCTGTTTTACCTCAACTTTTATATTCTGTTAAATATTGCAATCAAAAGTTTGTTCTCGTGTTCCGTCAAGTTTAACAATATGTCATTAGTTTTGTTAAGAGTTTACTACCAATAATTCGCGCATGATGTCATCCTTGACCATTGCATTTCATCTGACAGTATTTTAAGGCCAGACGTTAAACAGATTCAAATAAGTCTTTAAAATCAGTAAATGTTTTGCTTAAAACAGTTTCTTTAAACTTTTCATAATTATTATTTTGTATTCAGTTTAAATAATTGAATAATTCAGAAATTAAATTAAACTCTCTTATCTTGGAAATTTCTCATGGCGTTACACACGCAATGCTTGTTGAAGTTCATTTCTTTCAGACTCGAAAAGTTTCGGTTAATATTTGCAAAAAGTAGAAGTCAACTATATGAAATATAAATGCAGTATACCGGTGTTAAGTTTACATCTAGTAGTTATCTAGTAGTTCAATAATACGGAAATGTATTTATGGAATCCCACGTCGCACAAGTAAAAAAACAACAAAAAACGGACTTTTTTTTGGGTAATGTTAAAGAGGCATTATCTATTAATTCATGTTCACCGATTTTACTGAAATTCCCATATTCGACTTATTACACAATAAAACGTATATCCAAGGTAAAAAAAAGTCTAAAACACACAATTTATGATGTATAAACTCGATAGATATGTATAAGCATTTCGTGTTTATTTCTGTCTAGACGCCATCTAATTAACCATTGATGCGACCTCTCAAGAATATCAATGGTTATACAATAAACGATCGTTTCAATTTTCTTAGAATTCGTAAAGGTGTGTTCATTTCCTGTGAAGAAAAACATGAAGATATATCAAAATATTCGATTTTACATCGTTTTCACACGTTTTGCATAAATATTCCTATCCAATTGGCCAATATATTCTAATATCCGATATTTGATTCTCGGATGTTATTTAGCTAAAATATATATGGTATGGTTAAGTGCTTTGAACTAATATTACACTAGTTCAATCCACCATTTTCTACATTTGAAAATGCCTGTACCAAGTGAGGAATATGACAGTTGTTGTCCATTCGTTTCATGTATTTTATCATTTGATTGAGACTTTCCGTTTTGAATTTTCCTCGGAACTTAGTATTTTTGTGATTTTACTTTTTTCTATATATTCGTTTAACAGATTTCCGCTTAGGTGGAGTCTACTGTATAGCCCGATATAAACAAAAACATAGATATATATAGATCGCGAACTCGTGCAATTGTGTGGATATTATGGTTTTTGTTTTTAGGTCTGTTTAATTCATTATATAAGGATTTTAGTAGATCGAATCAGTCAACCAAATGGTTTACCCTTGTTTTACTTAAAATGTTGGCATTCGTTTCATTTTAATAGCTGAACACGCCTAGTTCATGCGTTACCCATCTCTAACTATGGGTTCAATTGAAGTTCATATGCATATTGATTTGAGTTCGAATTATTCACTTGCAAGTGATTAATTCATTAGCGATGTTCTTCTTTGTTTAATTGACAAAACTGAGGAGAAAAAATAGCTGCTGAAAAGCGAATTATTATTCCACTATTTCACTTTGTAGGAAACGGTGATCTTCATCTTATATCGCCAATTTCTCTGTAACTATATCATTTGAGGCAAAATTACGATGAATTTTGTAAACATGTTCTCTATTAGAATTTTTATTGATTACAAAAAGCATAAAGATCATATAAAACACATGGCTTGTTATTAGACATTAATGAAATTTATAAGACAATGAACTTCTATCATTAGAATCTTATATGTTTTATTACTTACATAAAAACAAGATTATGATATAAATATATACACGACGTCGCAATTAAAATCTTCAGATTCTTGTGAACAAATGATATACGAGGAGCTTATAGCTTATTGCCGTGTGTAAACAAATTATACATTAAATTCAGCCAAACAAGAGGTTAACACTCTTTATAGAAGCTGTAAACAACGAATAAGGATGAACAATTCTTGCTGAAGGCCATAGTTACATAAAAATAAAGAAATGTTGAACGATTGCCAATAAGACAAATCTCAACCTCAAGACAAAAGGATCTTGATATACACAATAGTACACTACACCTGAGCAACGGTATCAATGTTGCGGAACCAGATGTTCACTATTTGAAACCAAAGGGACCAACAGTAATGCCAAACTGGACAAGATATTCAATAAGACATGAAATAATAACTTTCTATAACTTTTCAATCATGCGTATCTCTTTTTATAACAAATCTTAAGAAATTTATTGCATTGTCATTGTTTCAAGAGTTGATGATGGAAATAAACCGTGCATAAGTGTTCTTTTAACTAGAGGCGTGCTCTTCTTTTTTCACATCAAACGCTGGATATTAAACCATACAAGGACTTTAATGCCGTAACAATGAAGCATGATTATCTTTCAACATCACTTCTGTAAAGGTTGTATATCAGATTCTATGAAAGGGCTTGTAAAACAGTAATTTATTTTCTTTAAATTACAGTGAATATTAAGATCGTTTCATATTACAAAATCGATCCGGAAAACTACAACATGTCATATCAATTTTGCCTAAAGGTAATATTGTGCTTTTTATATGAAAAAGAGTTATTTTAGACTAAAAACTACAGAAATATCTCGTTTCCTGTTAAATTCTTGAACTTGCTTCACAACTATATCTTATTGTAAACCAAATCACGATTTCTCTTTGTTAAAGCTAGATTGGTATCTAATGTACGCACATGATTGAGATGATTACGTACATCCTTCATATATTAAGTATAGATGGTGGTGGTTTAGTAAACAGTTAACATTTTACACGTTCAAGGAACAATATCTCTGAACAGACTTGATTTGGCGCCCTATAATTACCCAGTAGTAGTATACTTTACACGCTATAAGTAATTGAAACAGAAACCAAACACAAATACTATATAAAGACATATCCATGTTCAATCTGATTTTTCTAAGATCACAAATATTTTCAGCCAGCAATGGAGAACCATCATCCATTTTTGGTGTAATACCACCAAATCATGGTACGTCACATCCGGTTGTATATGAAAATAGGTCGAAAAAAAAAAATTCCTTTGAATTTGACAGTTTTAGGTAATTAATCCTACATTTTATTGCAGTGAAACATTTCTAGGTCATAAACATGTGTCTTCAGTATTTCAAAGCACGTTAATTTTTTTATTTGGGGTTTCTATAGAATATGTTGGAAACTTGAGGTTACATGGTTACTAAATTTTATACACTGGTTAAATAAGGGGAGGAATTTGATTGGTTAACTTCCAGTGATGGTTATTTTCTTATAAGCAATAAATGTCATGTGAAATTTTTTTCTATAGTACTTGACAGGATAAAACTTTACTCATGCCAAGTATTTTTTTATTTGAAACAAAGATACATTCTACACAATTTTTTGAAAGTGCAATTTTAACAAAGATTAATATGGGAAAATCAACGATGGTGGTGAGTCTTTTTAGACCGAAACTCGCGTCTGGCGTAAATACACAATTTTGATACTGGTATCTATGATGAGTTTATTAACACCTATATATCATTCAATTAAAAGTTTGGGTCATCCTTTAATCTGCTTTTTTATGCCTTCTTTATCCACAAATAAAAAATCGTTTTATTCTTTTTAACTTCTTCATTCCTCTCACTAACCTTTTTCATCCTTTTACTGAAAATTTTTATCAGCCTTATTCACAAATTTTTTTAATCCTTCATTTTCATTTTTTTTAAACCTTCGATAACAAGGTTATCTTCATATACTCATCATGTATACCAGAAATCACATTGTGTACGCCAAACGCGCGTTTCGTCTACAAAAGACTTATAAGTGACGCTCGAAAAAGGGAGGAAAAGGCCAATTAAAGTACGAACATGACGATTAAATTGAGAATGGAAACCATAAATTTGAAGATCACTGTGGAGCCAAAATTCAGAAACGTTTTGCCAATACAGCTAAGATCATTTATTTCTGGTGAAGAATATCCTTTGTATTAAAAAAAATAAGTAAAGTGTTTAAACACAGTTCATCTGTTAATCACACACCATCTGCCTCTATTGACAATCATATTTTAATTCTTTAATAACACACATTCTTCAATCATACATCTTCCTCGTCATCAAATCTTTCTCATTG
>NW_027267323.1:0-31162 GCF_963676685.1 Mytilus edulis | reverse complement strand
CGGGTGAATATTGAATGGATTTTTTAAATTAGATGTTTAAATACCCAGAGGATTATGAATATTGAAAAACTACTGAATGAGGCCCATTCAAAGGTTAACTACTGATATTTGAGGCGTAAACAAAGTATTAAATAATTTTGCATGTTTACTATACTATTCTATTGGCTGCCTATTTATGTGTTTTAATGAAACATTGATTAATAAATGATATATATATATATATATGAGTCTAAAAGATTGTGTAACAATACCGATAAATAGATTGGTTGGTAGATTCTTATAGACTCTATATATAGAGGGAAGAACAAAAAATTTGCGAAAGCAAATTTACAGATCTAACATTGTTGGGTTGATGTTTAGACTAGTTGTATATACATAAAGGTTGTGACAGTTTAGATGTTATAACTGCAGTTATAACATCTGAACTGTCACAACTTTTGGCAATTTAAAGTTCACATCGCAAATAACTATTTTTATTTGGCATATCTTTGTAATCTTTGCGCCTTGTTTGGAAATTTTAAAATTGCACCAGCGTCTGTGGTGTACGCTTAAATTGTATATACTGTCAAGATTTTGATAGTGTCTCAATTTGAATATATTGACATGATTCATTTGACATCGTGCTATTATTGAAGAAGGATATCTGTTATCCGAAATATCTAATATTTGTTCATTTTATAGTTTTTTTAATGGTGATGTTGTACCCTTTTTGACTTGTTATATATATATACATTACTGTCAATAAACATGCAAATGTTGATATTTCTCAAATAAAAGTGTTTTAAACAGGCGCCAAACAAAAACGTTTCCCTTCGAAAAAATATATAAAAACTAGTCCTCTGAAAAAAACAATCATAATTAAAGATTTAAAATATTTTTTCACAATTGAAAACTATAATATTATGTCTTCTAATATATACATTATGTATGGTAAATATAGGTATGTTTCGTTAACACGTAAAAAACTTATGTTGTAATGTTTATTTCTGCATGCATTACTTTTGTATCGTTTAATTTTAATCGAAAATATTATCACATAAGACTTATTTAATATTACCATCCCAATGTCCCTTTGGTCTAGCAAGTATTTTATATGATACTAGAAACATTTGATGATACAACACTATAAACATGATAAAGTTAAATGTAAGCATTTCGTTTCCGACGAATATATAATGTGGTCAAAGACAAAACGTGCATATGGTGTGCAGTAATAACAAGCCAGGAATTGTTGATGATTTTTTGTCAGATTTATTCATATATATTTGGAGTGCAAACGATTGTTTTTTCATAATTCGGATGCATGAAATTATTTAAAGTAGTATTTTCATGTTGGATTTCAAACTATTGAATACCTACCTTTATTGAATAGGACATAAAAGACTATCTGAAGAAAATCTAAAATTCCCCATTTTACAAAAATTTCAGTAAAAATTATTTATGTAGTTCAATGATTTTTTTATATGTGTATTTCAGATTTAAGTTATCCAGTAAAATGAAAGTACCCATAAAGTCAAAATAAGTTTCAATATTAAGTACTATTTTTTATAGTGTTCAGGGTTTCATATTAAGATGAAACTACATGTGTCGGTTGGTAATGTGTTCCATCTCCAAATAAAAGTAATTGTAAATAGTAAGTTGAAATTTCAAATACAAATTGCACCAAACGTTCTCATTTAAACCATCACCGAATTCGACCCATAACCAGATTTAATAAATGAATCAGCCACATCAAATGTACAACATTGGAACAGGAACCACATTCCCTTCCGGCACACCTGACTTTCTTTAATATTGATGAACAACTTTGATTTCAAAATTAAAAGCTGAAGGAAACGAAAACAAGAATTAACCAAAATAGATTAAAAAGTTTTAATTGGGCATGAAGTTATATCAGGCGATACTCAATGTAAATAATTCTGAAAATGCGACATTTTTCATGTTGTTCAGTTATCAAGTTATAGGCAGCAGTAGTTATTTAATGTTCAAACCTCAATTTTCCATTAAAACGTTTGTTATCGGCCTCTCCATTTCATTTGTATTTTCATGTCATATGGAGAGAGCTTTTATAGGATGTGAATGTTGCTTAATCCTATTCATATCTTAATGAAAAAATTAAATTTTCGAGGAAGGGTAGTATTAGAAAGAAGTGGATGTTTGAATGTCATTCTTGTCATCCGATTGGTCATTATTCAATTAATACGATACAAGTCAAAGTTGACAAACTGAATACTGAGGGATTTACACGAACTCACAAAGGAGTCGGACCCGGTGCTTCAAAGTCATTAACAATTCAAATCAAGGTGAGAGAATAAAGCATATCTAAAAAACAGAGAGATATCATCGCCGTAAATTCTTTATTGTGAGTCATTCGGGTTTTTTTCTCAATGAAGGATGCCTAATATTGCTTTTATGTAAAAATAAGTCAACTTAATAAAAAAGTATTTTATTTCTGCGTCAGCATGCCTAAAAAGATATATTCAAAAATCCATTTTAGATAATATAGTGAAGGAACAATATAAAATTGAAAAGATGGATGATTAATATTGAGAAGGATATCCAATAAAATTTCTATTGCGTGCATTTGAGACACCATATGTCACCGTGCGGCATTGTGCCATCATAATACCCAAAATCGTATAGTCAGCTATAAAACAGCCTCGACATGATAAATGTGGGGAAAAAAATCATACGACGAAAATAGCGGACTCACTTATAACAATACAATTTACGATAAACAAATATGACAGACATGAACCAGTGACAACCATTGCATTACAAGCTTCTGACTTGGAACAGGCACATTAGGAATGTCGCAAGGTTATAAGGGTGTGTAATATCAAATTTGTTTTTATACAACTACAACTTTTAATATGTCATGTTCTCCCAGATTAAAGTAATATTCGTTACACGTCCAACATTAGTGTAAAAAATCATAAACAGTATTAGAAATGCACGACCTAAAGCAATGCCAAAATATAGGAAGACGGCATCGAAAGGTAGATGGATGTAGTCTCAAGAGTCCTCATTACTGTATGCATTTATCATTATTTATGTAGATATGTCTGGGTTGTTTTTGACAAAAACTCAATTAGTGTAAATATCAATAAATACAATAATTGAACATTGCACTACGATCGATGTGGATATTTCTACCACTCTTTGACACGACAAATTTGTTAAGCCAAAATAAGTCAAAATTTGCATCGATTTATCCCGTATGAAATGATAGGCGAATAATTATTACACTAAGCATGGAGATCTTGGATATTTTTTCTTAAAATGTCCTATAACAAGTCAGGAGTAAGGCAGTTGTTATCAAATAGTTCGCTTTTATGTTGGCGTTTGTTTTGTTGTGTTTCTGTTGGTAATGAGTTTCAATCGGTTTTAGTTTGTAACCCGTAATCGTTTTCTCTAAGTCGCTTTATAACTTTTGAACAGCCGTATGCTACTGTTGCCTTTATTTTGCAATTAGACATTTTAGAGAATATGCATGCCGTGTTACCTCCATATAAAGTTAAGTAAGTATCGACTGTTAATCTCCCGTACTTCCACTTTTCCCTAATGTCTACATTGACTATGGCAAATGCGAGATCTGCTTAATTAACCAAAGAACTTGAACTGTCCTCTCAGCTTTTGGTGGGGTTTGTACTGATCAATTCTTTATTTTCTGTATTTTATTTTGTGAGATTTTGATGTCTTTCCATCGTTTTTCTTTTTGGTCTGGGTATTGCGTGTTTTTCATTGATTTATGATTCTTGGTAACTTCTTCTTCCTCTTTATTTTACCAAGAATAAACTATTTGAAAGAGTGTTTTTAAATCTTTATTTACATGAACCTAAGGAACATATTGACTCAATGACATAGATGAATCGATTTTGCATGTGATTACTTTGAAAAAAGATATATCAAAGTTTCAGAATTTCCTTTAACGGACTAAGCGTTAAGATTAAACTTGCATTAAATTGTATGAACACTAATCCCTGGATTCAAATACTGTGCAAACATTATTGCTCTTGTCAGTATACATTTCATAATATTAAGTCTTGTATTTACAAAAGGATGAAGATCGGGTGGGTGTTTTTAAAACTACCAGGTTAAAAAAATGAATGATAACATTTACGGTAAAAAGTTCGGAAGTTATTGCTCCAGCTGCGTATTTCGACAAATAATACTTTTCAATGATACTGGAGATTAAATTATTTTAACCAAAAACCTAATATTAACGCTGAATAGCTGATCAAAGATCAAAGGAACTATAGTAAAGCACACTTCAGACAAAGAATCATAATAGCTTTACCTACGGTATATGTATTCCTTAATTTCAAATGATTCTTGACATGAAAGAAGTATATTTACTGAGGACGAAGTCCGAGGTCGATATACTTCTTTTGGTCGATAACTTTTAACAATATTATGAAATTCATTACATGACGTAACAAAATGGTGGGTTTTTAGATATTCTAAAAATAGTCGTGCAATTTGTTTTTTGCTATCCACCGTACGCGTGTTCTATCTACCTCTGACAATATAGTTAAACATGTGACTATCCCTGAACGAATCAAATTAGTTAAAATATACTATACGAATTACTAATATTAGCAAATGTAATTCGAATCAAATAATGTTCGCTTTCTTTTTTTCATGCCAGAAATCAAAGTACTAGCTACTGAGCTGTGGAAACTCTAAAGGACTAACAGTTTAACATCAGAGATATCGACTCAGTGAAATTAATAACACCAACAAATACCAAGTTTTCTGCATCAGATGAGCTACACAAAAATTTTCTATCGTCATTGCCCTTTTCATTAAAAAGAAGCAAAATCAAAAAATACTAATCTCCAATTTTCCAAAACGGAAAGTCTCTAATCAAATGGCAAAATCAAAAGCTAAAACAAATCAAACTCATCAAACGAATGGACATCAACTGTCATATTTCTGAAATTGGTATAGGCATTTTCCTACATAGAAAATGGTGGATCAAACCTGGTTTTAAAGCAAGCTAAACCTCTCACTTGTATGACAGTCGTATACAAATCCCATTTCATCCTGCAATTGAGTATTCTACTATACAGATACAGCCCTACAGATATCGCTATGCTGTATCTGTATACAATACAGATATCGCTGTAAAGCTCCGCCCACTGCCGGACCGAGTATTGTATGAACCTGCGTGACCACATAATGGGTATTGCAGTCGCATTCCAACGACGTATCATTTGCGAATTAACGATTACTTATATGTTCTGTTTGTTTTCAAACATTTCTTTGGAGCAATAAGAATCACAACAATTTTCTGATAACATACACACATGAACAGCAGTCTTTTCTACGATGACAACTATCGATTTCAAAACTGGAATGTGAATGATTGTGTAACAAAAACAAATATGTCAATTTGAGCATGCATGTTTAGTGAATGTCGAGCCTGAAGTGTAGGATAACTCGTATACTTCTGTTTCAAATTGGACAATGTTTTGCTATTTGTTTTTACTGTTGAATTAATTGTTATGTTAAAATAGATAATTATTTACTTTGAGCTATGTATTAATGCTGACCATTCGAGATTCGTTTTTGCGAACCCGTCTTCAGCTGAATGTGTTATTACTGTATCGTATTACTACACGGGCCTCAAGGGATTTCAAATCGAAAATAAATGCAAAACATGTGTTTTTGTGTCTTTAAAAACACAAATAATATGCAGAATTAATTGCAGGATAAAGACAATAACTGTTTAGTGTCTTTAAATATCAGCTGTATTTGTACTCGGCTCGAAAGAGGTGTAATAGCTCGCTAAAAGTTAGCATACACCTTGTGTCCTAGCCTCGTACAAATACAGCTGATATTTAAAGACACTAAACAGTTATTGTCTATATTTTGACAATGTTGTGTGAAGAAAACAAACAGACATAATAGGTAAAAATGTCTATATATGGGGTACAGCAGTCAACATAGTGTTAATCACTATAAAAACAAACAGAAATGATGTAGTAATACCAGTAGATATAACGACCATCAAATTCAGTCAAGTAATGAAATTCATTCCTTTTTTTCTATTTTCATTTACATACTTTTAAACTTCATATAAAATTTCGAGAAGTTGGTTGCTTTTTTTGGGGGGTCGACAATTCGAGAAAACAATGATTTACTAATTATGGTATAACCTATCAGTTAAGAGACATAGTCCAGATATGTTTTTCAAAATTTATTCATGTGTGTGATTAGACAAGAGTTCTGTGAACTTTCCTGATCAAATCTTTAATTGATAAGATGTACTGTAGAACAGTTTGAATTCGTTTTTTATTAATCCTACAGTCTAAAAAATGTTTTTGTCGTATTATTTCTTATATCTTGAATTGCTGATCATTTTTTTTTTTGGCTACTGTTTTCCTATCAATTACAGTTTTCGAGATAATAGACAAAAACGAAAATATAAATATCTCACAAATTATGTTTAACTCCACCGCATGTTCGCAAGTCAGGAGTCTCTGGTCTTGTTAGCTTTGTATGTATTTTTTTTTAATTCTAGTACATTAATATGTTTTGGAGTTTAGTGTGACGTCCGCTTTCACTGAACTGGTACACATTTTTTATTACGGGCTTTGAAGCCCGCCTCCTGATGCGAGATTTTCTAGCTGTGTTGAGGAACAATTAGTACATTGTATTCTGTTTTCTGCAATGTGGTTGGGTTGAAACATTCCCCATGTTTATTCTCAATTTTAAAATCATCATCTACGGACAATAACTACTTTATGGAATCATAAAATCATTAAGGAGATCATAGCAATTAGATATATCACTTATTGCTGGTCATATTTGCTATCTGTGGATGAGGGGCAAACATTACTACACAAATATAAAACTTGGGATCAGCCATCATACTGTCTTCATTTCTTCAAAAATAGATGGTTGCCAATGGCATATTTCAAGCTCTAAATAAAAGTATCATCAATTAAGTTGTGAATGATAAACTGGAAACTACTAAATATATGCAATCATTACATACTGAAAGAATGCTGGCTGCATATTTATTGGTGACAGATCCGTTTTCGCCTTTATACAGACTTACCTACTTTAAATAGAATCAACATCTTTGTCCCTCTTACAGTTTTGAAAAAATGTCGAATCATTCTGATTTTTGGTTTTCTCTACCCCAGTGATAGATGGCTTTAACCAAATTAAGCACATATTTTTTAGTTTTTATGTTGTCAATGCTATGAACTTTGAACTTTCGAATATCATTTCTGTATTGATTTGAGAGTGACTGATGAGTCATATGTAGACCAAACGCATGTCTTGACCACTTAATTATAAGCGTGTTATGTTCTTGTCCTCGCTCCCCTTCCTTGATGATCTAGAAGTTCAACATACAAACATTTTTTTACAACCATACTTTGCTTTCATATTTTTACTAATCCTTCTTGTCTGACTTATAGTTTATATAAATTTATATAGATACCAGGATTACAATGGTGTATGACAGACACAAACTTCTACAACAAAATACTTGTATATTACTTAATTCAATTTCCTTATTGAGATCTTCATTTCTCTATTTCAGTTCACTTTTAAACATTCATAGTTGGAAATTTATCCTTTTTTCAAAACAATAACAGCAAATATATTTCAAAAATAAGGTTGATTGCCACAATGTATTTTTATTAATGTCAAAATAACAATTAATAATACAAGCATCAAATAACATCAAGTATTCAAATCAACAAGAAAAAAATCCTAATTGACAGCTATTGTTCTTGGTAATGTTGATCTCTGCACAGTGTAGTGGGGAGGGAAAAGAAGAAATATAAACAAGATAATTAATTGTTATTAAGTTTGCTTATTATTTAAGTAATAAACATAACTGTGTCCTCTTTGCCATTTTGATGACCTCTAACTACAATTATTTTTCCATTGTTTACAATAGTTTTTCATATCTAAATGAGTTTTGATACATGCATACATTTAAAGGTAAAATTAATTCCCTGATTATATACCATTAACATACTATTAAAATATGCATGTTACATCAAAATCCACCTAACGGTACAATTTTATTTTTTGAAAAAAAATGGTAGGTTTATTTCTATCCTACTTTCAATTTGTATGAATCAGTACATCTGTGACAACAATTAGTTTTCACAGGTTTCACTTATTTAGACATATATATAACAGACAGGAATAGTTTGGTTTTTAAATAAAAAGGTAGCAAGAAAAAACAGGAATACATTAAATACTTGTGACCTAATTTTGCAGACCACTGACAATGGGAATTAATTGTGGTATGAAGCCTGTTTAATACTTTGAAATCATCAATAATATTCTCCATTGCATATGCTTTTTTATCTTATATTATCAAGACCATTGTAACCTATTTATATTCAATCCGTATCATCAATTCTTTTGCATCCAATTTGGTCAAAAGTTAAATAGAAAGTTTTGGATTGACACGAATTGAACAAGAGTAATTTCCCCTTTGTCACAATGTTTTTTTTTTGATAGATTTTAATTTCTTGAAGCCTTGCTTAATTCATCATTAGGATCAAGCAAGATTTCACTTGTTTGTTCCACATGCAATGCCATTAATTAAATTAGAACATCTACAAATTACACCTCCAAAATGGTGGCCAAGGGAGATAACTCAAAACAAATTTTTCAATTAAAACCTATTTGGTCAGACCCTATATACACCAAAGACTAAACAAAGATAAAATCTTTAAAAATATAAGTAAGTTAAAGGGGGAAATCATATATAAATGGTGAGATATGGATGTATAATACAGTAGAACATGAGGAGTAAATACAGACCATTCATAGCAAATTTACAAGCACATGCAGGTCAAGATTAAACATTAAATAAATAATTTATACATCTTCGTGATAACATGGGACAAAATTATAAATACATGATAAATGATAATTCCCTTCTGAAAAAAAGTGTCTTTTTTATGTTTGTTTTGTATTTATTATATCAACAACTAATTTCATTTCTAGTTGAAAAAAAATTCTAAATCCTAATGCAATTTGATTCCAATATAATTTATATAAATTAATTTTCTTCATGGGTGTAAAATTCACAAACTTTTAATTAACTGAAACTAACATGATTTTAACAAATATTTCAAAATAAAATAAATTGACATCCCTAATTTCAATTTTCCCTGGCGTAATAATAAAATGTAAAGAGCATTAAGTAAAAAGATAAAACATAACACCAAACTTCACTCATTGATATAAGAAAGAAACAACTTGACAAAGAAAATAACATAGAAAAGAAATTAGATTTGTTCAAATTTGACAAAAACATAAGAAAAATTGAGAAAAAACCACACACTTTATCTACCAAAATTTCATTGGACATGTTGGAACTATAGCAGTTTGACAAACACTAATTACGATCATTGACAAGTTTTATATAACCTTAACAATAGAATGCGATTAAAACAATCAGTCGACTTCTACAGTTTTCCCCTTGTAGTGTTATGTACCACCTTAAACCCAGTTTCCTGATACTAAAACCTTCTCATTTTAAAAGTAGACAATACATTGCAAAAGTAAAACTCCTCTATTCAAATGTTTTTTTTTCAATGATTTACATTTGAACCTACCTTATTACAATCAAAATATAAACAAACAAATTAGAAAATTTTAATAGATTTGAATGAAAAAAAATATAAATAAAGGTAACAGAAGTATACCGGTGTTCAAAAGTCATAAATTGGGTGAGTAAAAAACAAATCTGAGTAACAACCCAATACAAGAGTGATTTCCAGGACATATATAAGCAAATGGTACAAATTTAAGTTTCCTTACATGAATGAGCAACACTGGTTGATTAAGGTCAAACAGCTACAAATGGCATAATTCAACAATTGTGTCTTACTGTGACATTGTGACATAGAAAATGTACATGTATATACAAATTTAAGAATGGTCATCTATTGCTTTTTTTCGAGTTTATTCAAAAACGCTTTGGATTAAATTTTATGAAATGGTTCAACCTATAGAGGAAGCTGATTGTATACTGTGTACAGTTTAAGTACAAATCCAATTATATGATATGGAGTTACATAATTGTTAATGATTTATCTTTATTCAAAGGAGATTTTAGTATCAATCAATGAGACAGCAATCTAAAGACACAAATAAACAAGACATCATTTTAGATATCGAAATTTGTTGGAAAACATGTTCCTAATACACAGTCATTGACAGTAACATATTGTATATTGAAATTCCAGGTTAAAATAAGATTGAGAATGGAAATGGGGAATATGTCAAAGAGACAACAACCCGACCAAAGAGGAGATAACAGCAGAAGGTATATATATCCCAATGATAATTGATATCTCCAATCAAAAATTAATTCATATTATGATTATCTTCAATATCATGCATATGTGTGTAGGACTATTTTCATGGATTTCTTTGATAGAAGAACACCTCTTCATTAAATTTTGAAGTGATAAAAATAATTCCCTGTAAGTTGGTTGGAGTCAAGGATAATACCAAAATTTTAGATAGAAGAACACCTCTTCATTTCATTTTGAAGTGATACAAATAATTCCCTGTAAGTTGATTAGCGTCAAGGATAATACCAAAATTTTAGAAAGAAGGACACCTCTTCATTTCATTTTGAAGTGATAAAAATAATTCCCTGTAAGTTGATTGGTGTCAAGGATAATACCAAAATTTTAAGCAATCTCCAAGTAAATCATAATTTGACAAAAAAATAAACACCCACTGAATTAATAATCACATTGCAGAAATATTTATATCAAGTATGATGAGGCTACTTCTTTAACCTACAGATTGGCACATAACAAAGTAATATAAACCTTTCAAATAAAACCCAGCTGATACTTTAAGACATCATTTATAATAAGTCAGAAATCAATATAAAGGATAACAAGCTATTTACAATTAAGAAGGAAAACAAACTTTAACAGGTTGATAGTTTTTTGTTCATAACATTTTGTTGAATTCAGGTGTTAAAAGAGAGATCCTATTATATATAATAAAATATGTAAGATAATTTAAATGAAAAGTTTGCTTCAAATCTAATTATTAGGAAAATTATGTCTTCACATGTAAAAAATTTATTAAAAAAAAAGCTAACAAAATGTTCAGAAAAATAACCAATGAGCTTTCTTATATGAAAAACATTGCTTTGTTCCTAAAAATTGTTATACATCAAAATAGATGCATCTACAATATAAAACACATGTATCATGAAATATAACAAAGTACAAAATTATGACTACTGACTCTTTTTTTCCCTTGTAAACTTATGATACATGTTTTTTGATATATTTTTCAGGTATTCTAATATCAGATTAACCTGTCTTTTTCTAATATCATATTTAAAAATTTTAATAATGACTAAATTTACAATCACAATTAGAATCCTGCATACGATTTGAAAAATGCATCTTTTAAAAATGATCACGTAAAAACTTATGAAGGTGATGCCAAGTTTTGGGGTAATTCACTCATTATACTGTATTTATTTTTGCAGGGGTGTAAATTTTGGCTTATTTTCACGGATAGAACAAAGTCACCAAATTATATTCCACCAATCTAAAAGTGCACATGCAAAGGTATTGAAAAAAGTTTTGAATCTGCCAAAATAACAATTGCCCAATATATTTTGAATACCATATTCAATGAAGATCGTGAAATTTTAAACCCGTGAAAATAACCTGCTATACAGTATATCAAGAGAATATACATACGAGTCTAAATTAAAAACTACGTTCAAACCTATGATTGCGTTGGATAAAAACCACAATTTTTATAAGTGTGCATGTAAAACAAATTTCGTTGTAGAAGGGTCTAAAAACAGCACAAACAACATTTTCCAAAATACCAAACAAGTGAAACTGCGAGCTACTGCTCACTGATGATACCCCCGCCGCAAGTGGATAATATTAATAGTGTAAAAATATGCAAGTGTTCGGTAAACAGGAAGTTGTCGAGTGATGAATCTGAAAACGCATCACACGGTATAGCTGACTTATAAAAATCCTGAAACCAAATTTCAGAAATCCTTGTATTGTAGTTCCTGAGAAAAATGTGACGAAAATTTTTAACTTGGTTATCATGTGTAAAATCATACAAGTGTTCGGTAAACAGGAAGTAGTCGAGTGATGAATCTGAAAACGCATCACACGGTATAGCTGACTTATATAAATCCTGAAACCAAATTTCAGAAATCCTTGTATTGTAGTTCCTGAGAAAAATGTGACGAAAATTTTCAACTTGGCTATCATGTGTAAAATCATACAAGTGTTCGGTAAACAGGAAGTTGTCGAGTGATGAATCTTAAAACGCATCACACGGTATAGCTGACTAATATAAATCCTGAAACCAAATTTCAGAAATCCTTGTATTGTAGTTCCTGAGAAAATGTGACGAAAATTTTCAACTTGGCTATCATGTGTAAAATCAGACAAGTGTTCGGTAAACAGGAAGTTGTCAAGTGATGAATCTGAAAACGCATCACACGGTGTGGCTGACATATATAAATGTTGATACCAAATTACAGAAAGGGTGGATGTGTAGTTCCTGAGAAAAATGTGACGAAAGTTTCATGGGACGGACTGACTGACTGACGGACGGACTGATGGACGGACGGACTGATGGACAGACAGAGGTAAAACAGTATACCCCCCCTTTTTTAAAGCGGGGGTATAATTTTAAAGCGGGGGTATAAAAAGTGAAAAAGTATATTTAAACAAAACGCATTTGACTAACAGGTCGAACAACTGATGTTTATTTAACCCTGCTGACTGCCATTGGCGAGTGCCAAATAAAATTGATCACAAGATGTAGAGAATATACATATACACAGTCATGCCTGTTAACATTTATAAAACAGATTTAGGGAATAGACAACACTTAATGTTCTTTTTATACATGTATATATCTGAAACAAATCTTTGATATAAAACAAACAAACAATATAGTTTCACTTCTATAATAATTAAAAGACAATATAAACTTTGCATAGCTTTTCTTGACACATAAACGACAACAGAATTCAGAAAAAAATATAAATTTTTATCATGTTTATAGTGCTTCATCTATAGGACTGTTTATTGAATAACTTTTTATAACAGCATAAAGTTCTAAATGTTATCCTTTTTTTCAAATAAAAAGGTCTTTTTTTATCGAAAAAAGATGAAATGGGATTGGGTTTGAAATTATATAATACATTACTTGTATGTGTGATGTATAGTTTATCTTTTTAGGAAAAAAAATATTATTCCTTAAATTGCACAAATGTTTGGTAAGAGAAAATATTGTTAAAACTTTACAAACTCTGACTTCTTTTATTTCCAATTAATAATACTGGGATCTAATGGGACTTTTTTCAAGCCTTTTAACAAAAACAAGAATTCTCTGAGTACCAATGAAAACACAAATCTAAGAAGCTTAAAATTGTCCAATATCTTTCCACTAAACATTGCTCAAAGATTACATGCACTATTTTCATCATTTCTTTCAGCAACAAGTAAGCAAAATATATGAATATTATTATGCTAAATGCAAAATTTTATATCACAGTGATGGAATATAATCATAAATGATAAGTGCTGAATTTATCAATCTGGTTCATTCACAGACCTTCTGTCCACACTTTGTCTATAGAGATTTGACACAGCTATGTATAACTTTCTGCTTTTCTTTTCTTTTTTTTGATTTTTAGGTTTTCTGTAATAATTAACACCTTCAATAATTTGGAGACAGAATTGTCATTGTTTGATATAATGATTTAAGTAAACCGAAAGTACTGATTTCTTGTAAGCATAGTGTGGACTGTATTTTAATCAGATTATCAATCATTTTTTCAATTTACATAATATTTTCAATTATTTGAACATCTTCTAGCTAGTCAGCTAGTAGTGAAATCCTGAGAACATTAATCAACATTTTTTGCCGTTTCACAAAATATCCTCTTTTAACAAATTTATCTAAAGAGTGTAATTGCAGAAAATGATTGATTACTTTTGAATTGTTTTCTCTTTCCCATTGCAAAATTATTCAGGTACACAACTTATATTTTGCTTAGAGCTAACAAAACAATACATCTATCAAAAAAAATAATCTCATTTAGAGAATAATACTACAAAATTTCTGAACAGTTATCATGCAAATTCACAATCACAAATGCATCAAATATCTTTGTGAAATCAAGCTGACTAATTAAAACAATGACAACACACATTCATTCATCTAATACTGTTTTCTAACTCTCTGTGGTAACACAGTGTCCTGTGCATGTTTCAAGAATGACAAAAGTCCCAATCCTTTAGTTTTCCTTTTGAAATAATTGCTAACCACGTCTGTGGCATCCTCAGATTTTGTTCTGTTTTCTGTCATGGTTGGTAAAACATTCTCGTTTGCAGATAAAGACACAAAAAATGCAAATGGTACTATCCAGAGACAAATGGTGAAGAAAGCCATCACCTACAAAACATTTAATATAAATATAAATACTTACTTTAAAAAAAAAAATTTGATTTAAAATTTATAAAAGTGGAGAGAAAACCTTATAAGAAGGGGACAGGAACTTTTGGGGAGACTTGGGATTACATGTTTTTAAGCTCGTGATTTCGGGACTGATCCTTTGTGAGTCCCTGAATTCTTTTTTTGAATTTCGGGATCTCAGGATTTAACTTCTTTAAATTTGTGACCTCCGATTTCGTGTTTATAATCCTGGGGTTTTGGGATCAGGATCCCTTTTATAAGGCTTCTTAGGTCTATTCCATTAAAATGTATGTGAGAGGGTAAGAAGGGACTTAAAAATATCCCTACAACTAAGAACCATTTTTTTAGATAATTTTGCATATTGGTTATAGGCTCATACTCAAAGAAAAGACCAATGACTAACATTCAATAATTAAACTTGCCATCCTACCCTCCCACAAACATTTTAATTGAATAGCCCTACTTATCTATATGAGAGATATTTTCAATGACATACATCTACATTGATTATCTCCCTTTTAAAACATCTGCACAATAATAATCATAATTTATACTAGGATTTAAAGGAGTAGGTTCAGTAAGACCCCTTTTTGGCCCCAAAATATAGCAGTTTTACAAAATTGTTAAAATGTAAACCTTTAGTTATTTATTGGACAGTAGAATGCTTCTGCTACATAAATGTGGGCTGTTTTTGACAATACAATGCACATATATCCGGTACTAGCACCATTAAGTCATGCTAAATTACTGAAATCCTCATAATTCTAGCATTTTAGTTAAATTTTAGACGGTTTTCGTGTAAAACGAAAGTGGCCGCATTCGTGTTCATCCTTAATATTGAAATGTAAGTTGTATTTTATGATAATACATAACATATTTAAAGGTTGAGGATGAACACGGATGCAGCCACTTTCATTTTTACCAAAAACCATCTGAAAAGTGACATTTTCGGCATATTAGGTAGATTTTTCATATTTGAGCTTGAATCGGATCGTTTTTAATGACTAAATCTGTTAAAATCTTTCACATAAACTAATTAATTCAAATAAAATAGACACTTAAGTGTTTAAAAAGTGGTCAAAATCTTTCGTCAGATGAAGCTGAAATTTGAGGCCAAAATAGGTCCTTACCGGACCTAGTCCTTTGTTTAAAGCTTAAAAGGCAAAATAAAACATGAAGTTAGAGTTCACTGAGGACCCAAAATTCCGAAAAGTTTTACAAGACATAGCTATAGTATACTGATTTTGCCATTTGATTATAGACTTTCCGTTTGGAATTTTTCTCAGAGTACAGTACTTTTGTGATTTTACATTTACTGTGAAATAGGGTATGACAAAAGTAAAGAGTTTACCATCACCCTCATGGCATGAGTATAATTATGTAAAACTGAATAAATATTGTTAAATTGATGTTGTGTTCTATGTAAAGTAATAAAAATTAACAAACTGGCAATAATTTGGTATTAGTATTATCAAATGTATGGAGTTACAAATAAAAAAATAGAGAATATGTCTATGAGCCACAAATGCCCCTGCTTGTAAATAAGCCTCAGTCAACTTCCAAATACAGATGCAGAATTCACAGTTAAGACAGGCTTGCAATTTTAAGCATTGTGTATAACATTTCGTTGGGGCAAACTTATGTTAGAGAACTGAAACAAAAGATTCAAACATTTTTCCATTTATCATGTTTATAAAGTGGTAAAACTCATGAACTGTAAAGTCGGCGCCACCAAATTTAGAACTTGATCTGTGTTTTGAGGTAATAAGCATTGTGTATGAATTTTTATTATATTTGGTTGAAGCAAACTAACATTGAAGAATGGAACCTAATTTTTGGGACATTTGGAACAGACAAGATTGACAGACAGATGGACATTGAAAACACTTTATCATGTTTATAATGCCCCCTCGCCTAAAGCTGGGGCATAAAAAAAGACCAACTCAACATTGTTTCATATCTAAATAACTATACTTTTATACTTACATCTGAAAATGGGTACCATACTGATGCAAAGTAAGAAAATGCAAAGTAGTGGTTCACAATCACCATAACTAAAATGAAAATTAAACAAATACATTAATACTTTGATAAACTAGCATGATTTTGCAGCTACAAATGACCACTACACCACTTAAACTAACTGTAGATAAACAAACCTCATGCTCCAGCTGAGGAAGTATTGCACCTTCATCAATTGTAGAAATCAGGGATTGGTGATTGTTTAATGTGGATATTTAAACAGTTTTATCATGTGCCATTTTCTATGCATTTTTCTACTGCTTAGTTTTTACATATGCCAATATTGTGTCTTTCTGTGTTACAATATTGTTTCAGGTAAGGGTGAAGGTTGGTACATATTAAAACGTAAGGGTGAAGGTTGGTACATATTGAAATGCGTAAACGTGCATTTGTTTGAACCTGTCCTATAAGTTTCGAGCCAAGACTCAGTCTTCTTTCAAACACTAATGAGATGAATAAATTTAACAGTATTTTACTAAAGGTCAGCACTGTCTTTCTACCAAGATCGTATATTTTTTGTTATCTATTAAGTATGAATTTCCACCATATCTCATAACAAATTTGTTTTCGATTTACAAGCACTTGTTCAATTACCTAATAATGACAAAACATCTTTTCTAATGTAAACTTTTGTGAAATGCTCTAGAATCTTTTACAAAATTTCAATCATTAAGTGTAGGATTAGTTTATTTACAAGTATTTTCAACATCTCTTTTTTGATGATTAAGAATGGCAGTTTCAATGAAAATACAGCAAACAATTACACACGATTTTAAAGAGATTTACCAGACGTTTTCAACAAGTGATAAAAAGTGTTGTCCTTCGTAATCCTATTAAAATAATTTAAAGAACAAATAAATTTATTCATTATGATCTTGGCAATGAACATGATGAAAGAGAATCAAACTGTATTCAAGATATTTCAAATAAATTATCAATTGATTTTTGTTCAAAGGGGTCCTAGGTCATGTAGGTCATGTGGGTTCTTGCTTTATTAAATATTTTCAAACATAATTGTGTGCAATTTTTTTGAAAAATATTTAGAGATGCAGCAAAAGCTGACATTTTATCATCAGTTCATTAAGACCAATATGCAGAACTGTACATTTAGTTCTTATATTTTGACAATTTGGATTCACAGACAACTCGATCAGACTACAAGCATGACACTGCAAGGAAATACATGTTAAACAGTTGTAATGCAAAAAGTGTAGATGCTTAGAAAATTAAATTCTGAAAAAGTACAAATGTGATCGATCAATTCTCCCTGAAGTCTACCCGTGTGGGTGCCAGATAGAAGTAATTTCTTCCTATTTACCATTACTTCTCTCCATAACTTCTGAAGTGTGGTGACCCTTATTTGTTGTAATTTCAAGACAAAAAGCTGTCTCCCCTAAATAAACAACTAAGCCAAACAGTATACTTACTGACAGATGCTATAAATGATGGGGATGATAATATAAAGTATGGGAAACTCTGTAGCAATGCAAAGTATGCTGCATTTCCTAACAATCCTACTATGATTAATGATGTGTCCAGATCTTCAAAAAGGAATAAGCAAATATACACTGCTGTGGTGAACTGAAAATAGAAATAAACCATAAAATGTAATCATACATTTACTATCCAACATATCCATTTGCTTTGATGAAATAACTTTATACTTATAGATCCTTTAGAAAATTATGTCTCAAACTTTTGTATATAATTATGTTCCAGACCGTATGAGTATTTGGACCGTACGCGTACGGTCTGGACCGTATGCGTACTTTTTCAAAATATGCATACGGTCGGACCGTACGCGTACGGTCCAACTGATAATAAGAAGATGGTCAAGTTTATCAGATACAAATGTAAATAACAGATAAAAAAATCTTATATCTCAAATTAATATAAAAAGTTCAATTGATATTGAAATAAAAACTTAATATTCTAACTTTTAAAAAGGTCACGCTAGTTTAATCTGTTAATCTCCTGTAATTAGCATGTCGGTAATTAATTAAAGGCCAGTATGCTCATCGAAATTGAGGTTAACGGATGTAAACAAAACGTACAAGGACAATTGTTTTATAATATTTGTGAACTTTAAAAAAAAAAAATGCATATGCAAAGGAACATGAATGGACCGCAAACATGTTAATGTAAATTAATAAAAAAACATAACATTCCTTGTGGTAGTTAGTATCAACTGTAGCGAGAGTACAAAAATGGGATTCAGATATAGAATTAAACAAACATTTAACTTCAATTGTACGCTTATTCACTTACCCATCTGATGTAAAAATAGCATCTTGGAGAACTAAAGCTACAAATTTTTGGTTATTGTTTATTTTTTTTAATTTAACCCATATGATACCAAAACATGTATGGTCAGCTGGACCGTACGAGTATACTCATACGGTCCGACCGTACGCGTATGGTCGGACCGTACGAGTATACGTATACGGTCCGGACCGTACACGTACGGTCCAAATACTCGTATGGTCTGGAACATATATATGCAGAAAAGAAATAAATACTTGCCAGGCATTTTGTTTAAGTCTACGAACATAACAATATTTGATTGGTTGGCATTACTTTATGATTTATAATACTTTCGGCAACATCAGGAATATCTCTATATAGCTGAATCAACTTTAATTTTGGTACCCAAATACGTGATTCACATGTCATCATGGTCATAAATTAATAATTAAAATTTGATCTTTTTGGCAAGCAGGGGAAAGTTATAACCTATGTACATGATGTATAACACCAATGGTCAACTGGTATGGCATTATTGTGCATTAACAGCGCTGTATGGACTTGTCATTGCATAATATCTTATTTAAACACAATGTATTCATTGAACTTGTGTGTTATATTTTGGACAGCAAAAGTTCTTTTGAAAGTTATGATCCTATATATATGCAAGTTACATACATCATGTAAACATGGTAAATGTCAAGAGCAGAAAACTCTCTGATCACATAATATTCTTCTTTTTTTTTAAGAATGTCAATTCAAATAATTCATTATTTAAATGAAGTATTTTTATACAAAGGAATTGGAAAAATATTTTATAACATCATTAATTTTGATATCCTCTTTTAAATGGTAGTCCTAAATACAATTTTTTTGGTGGTAAATATTTGATATTAAGAGTCATTTTAAGTACTATCTACACCCAATGCATGACAAATAGGAAAATATGATATTTCTAAAGAAAATAGGAATAGATTACATAAATATAGGAAGATGTGGTATGAGACAACTCTCCATCCAACATTTCCAAGTCACAATCTGTAAAAAGTAAACCATTATAGGTCAAAATACAGCCTTCAACACAGAATCTTGGCTCACACCAAACAGCAAGCTATAAATTAAAGGGCCCCAAAAATGACAAGTGTAAAACCATTCAAACAGGAAAACCAACAGTCTAATATACATTTAAAAAATGGAAATGCTTATGATCCATGTCAACAAACAACAACCATAATTTAACAGGTCAAGTGTACCCTCTGTCTGTCCGACAAAATGTCAGACAAAAAAAAATTTCAGAATTTTTAGTTGAATATATAGAAGAAAATTTGTAAGGGTTCCACGGAACCCAGTGTCTCTCCTACTTTTGCTGTTAATCGCAGACTCAATAAAAATGAGGAAAAACATCAATAAAAATTTCCCTCTCGATACTGTCTGTTGATTGAAAGAAGCTTCCAAGTTTGGTAAAAATCCACGATAGTTTATGAATCTAATAAATGTTTTATAAACTTTAACTGCATACTGTATGTAATGTTAACTGGAAGAAAAACTAAGTCCATTTATAAGTAAAATACGGAAAAAGTGGAATTTTTTTTACAAAATTTACTTCTGAATAATATCTTATGATCAGAAACAACCTTTTGTCCAAGTTTGGAGTTTGGTGGAAATCCAGGATAGTTTAAGAATATTATAACAAATTTAAAAACTTAAACCACAGAGTGAATGTTTTGTTTCTGGCAAAAAAAACTAAGTCCATTTATACATGTTATAAGTAAAATACGGAAAAAATGAACAAGCTTCTATCCAAGTTTGGTAGAAATCCAGTATAGTTTAAGAAAGTTATTAAAATTTCAAAAACTTTAACCAGAGTGAATAGTTGTGGACGCCGACAACGACGGAATGTAGGATCGCTTAGTCTCGATTTTTCGACTAAAGTCGAAGACTCGACAAAAATGTCAAATTTCTATTTCTGTCAGACAAACCCTAAAACAGTTTGGCACAGACTGCCTGAGGTCCCTGCTTTATGACAGGTGTAAACAAATGCAACTGGCTGTATATCATGTATATGTTCCGGACCATATGAGTATTTGGACCATACGCGCCATATGGGTATATACTCATATGGTCCGACCATACGCGTATGGTCGGGGTAATTAACATGTTTACTATAAACATGATAAAGACTTTACTTTTAATAAGGTATGATCCTTCTAGTTGTCACATCATTGAGAAGACGCTATCAAAGGTCGATTAATTAATTAATTAAACAATTATCTTAATAAAAATAAACAGTTTCATATAGTAAATTTTACTCACTGGTCAATACTATAGTAAACACATTTTATACCAGTCCTATGGTCATTACCGATTTATTGTTACAAGTGAATGGCAATATGTCGTCTTGGGAAGATAACTTTCAAATATTTCTGAATGAACTTTTACAAAAGAAGTCAACTGTTTTACTAACTGATGAAAAGGTTGAAAGGATAAAGAGTCTTATAATAGACACTAAAGACGGACAGAAAACAGATACACCCAGATTTCGGCAATATGTCAAAGACAAAGAATTCCAACTTGTAACTTGTGCCGTTTTAGGTTTAGAGAATGAGCTGTGTGTTCCAACAAAAGAGGTTAGAATTCTACATATTATGGCTTTGATTAATTTTTAATCTTTACATAAATCAGCATTAGCAGTTCTTTAGCAGCGCAATATTCAGAATTTTCCTATATGTGTTTTTGTTTTTAATTGCTGTCATCGCATCTTATATGGTTTTTAATAGTTGTAAAATAAATAGACGTTTTTTAGTTAAAAATGTTATTCCAAAAATCAGAATATGCATATGGTATGACTGTCAATGACACAGCTCTCCACCAGAGACCGCATGACGTTGAAGTTAGCAATTTTTAGGCCTTCAACAATGATCGTTTTATTCATTCTGTAACTCTTACTAGCTTATTTCTTATACCTTTCTTTCGTTTTTCCCCTCAGGAATGTGAGAGACCTGGCCTTCTTGCACACTGGCGTCGTGTAGTGACAGTCGAAAATATGTTCAAGACTTTAAAGCTAGTTCACGAAGGAACTCGGTCTCATACCTCAATATCTCTGCACGCAGCTGCTAAGAAGGCTAGCTTTTCCCTTGCTAGCAAACGGTGTAATTGCAAAGGTTCATGCACCACTAGAACGTGCAAATGCAGAAAAGCAATGGTACCGTGTGGTAGCAAATGCCATCCTAAAACTATTTGCAAGAACACAATAAGTGATGATAACTAACTCGTGTAACTGTGGCTTCAATATGTAGTGTTTATGTATAATCATGTAACCTTTGAATTATAAAATTGATCTATTTTCATGTTACCAAGGTTGTGTTTTTTTATGGTAAAGTTTATTGTATAATTTCAACGTTTCTGGTACATATTTGTAAAATACCTATATGGTCCAAATACTCATATGGTCCGGAACATATATGTATTATAGATCTAGATAAATATAGATTTTTACATTGAAACCAATGGATGGCGAGGACTTTAAAATTTATAATTTAACTATCGAGATTGTATTAATCCGATTATCAAGAAGTAACTAAGTACAATGAAGTAAGAATCTGTTTCTCTATATAATGATTAAAAAATGAATTTTCATATTTTGTCAAACAAAAATCCCCTTCGAATTCCTTCCACATTTCACAAAGTTGTCAATTTCAATAACACATGTTAGCAGGGCTCACGCTACCAGGCAACTATGGCAAAGAAGTCACTTTCCCGACTGTCACTTCGCTTACCCCGACCCCCAAAAGCGAAAACATTGTATATTTTGATTCATTCAGATAGCTGATTAAGGTTATGACCCTTAAACTCATCCATTCATCTTCTGAGATGGACGGCAACAATCTGTTGATTAAATTTTTTGTATACAATGAGTGCTAAAAGGTATTAATTGTCAAAAAAAATAGAGAAAAACTAATAATGTCTGGTATGTGAATTATCAATCAACAAGCAGGAATGCAAAATTCAGAATAAAGAACTGTCATGTAAGAAAGATATATAGTAGAAGTTGAAAGTAAAACTAGAGGCTCTCAAGAGCCTGTATCGCTCACCTGACTCTACCTGTTTTTTTGAAATCATATAAAATAAACAGCTGCGCCATGAGCGCATGATACGCCCGACGTCTTGTGTGGAAGTTTTATGCAATAATCATAAATAGTTTCAGAGAAAGTTTTAAGCAATAACCATACATTGTTTTTGAGACATGGCGGGACATGTGAAACCCCCAACCCTGTTTTTTTTTTTTTTTTTACAAAAAACTAAATATCACTAAAATAAAATTTTGAATCAAAACCAAAAAGTATACAGATCTTTAGATTAATATAACAAAGAAGTGTGTAAAGTTTTCAGCAATAATCATAAATTATTTTTGAGATACGGCGCGACATGTAAAAAAACCCTCCCCTGTTTAACAAAATACTCAATAACTCCAAAATAAAGTTTTGAATCATCACCAAAAAGTATACAGATCTTTGGATTAATATAACAAAGAAGTGTGTAAAGTTTTAAGCAATAATTATAAATTGTTTTTGAGATATGGCACAACATGTAAAAAAAACCTCCCCGTTTTTTACAAAATACTCAATAACTCAAAAATGAAATTTTGAATCATCACCAAAAAGTATAAAGATCTTCAGATTAATATTACAAAGACATGTGTAAAGTTTTAAGCAATAATCATAAATCGTTTTTGAGATATGGTGCGACATGTAAAAAAAAACTCCCCCTTTTTTACAAAATACTCAATAACTCAAAAATAAAATTTTGAATCATCACCAAAAAGTATACAGATATCAAGATTAATATAACTAAGAAGTGCTTAAAGTTTTAAGCCATAATCAAGAATCAATTTTGAGATACGGTGCGACATGTGAAAAAAAAACACACCCCTGTTTTAGTTACAAAGTGCCGTAACTCAAAAAGTTTTAATCTTATTTTCACCAAAAAGTATACAGATCATTTGACCATCATAAGAAACAACTATGTTAAGTTTCATGAAATTTGGATAAGTCGTTCTCAAGTTACGGTGCGACATGTTTACGCCGGACAGACAGACAGACGGACGGACGGACACCAGACATTTGTATACCATAATACGTCCCGTCAAAATTTTGACGGGCGTATAAAAAGATAAAACTTGGCTACAAAGTAACAACACTTGGCCAGCACCTCATTAGGAAAGGAACATTTATGCTATATTTGGTTTCATTCAATTCAGTGGTTCTCTAAAAGATGAAATTTGTATGTATTTCCCATAGGGTCCTAGCTATGTTAAACTAAGTTCCCCTACTAGTGGCCGTCCTGGACGTTGGATTGGCGACAAAGTAACAACACTTGGTCAGCACCTTATAAGGAACATTCATGCCATGTTTGGTTTCATTCCATTCAGTGCTAAAAATAGGTTTATATGAATTTACCATAATGAGATACTTGATAGTTTTTCCAGTAAGAACTGTATATTCTTCAACCAATTCAGCAATATAAAATAGACCAGCAGCTGTAAAAGAGAAGTACAATGTTTTAGTTTAAACATATATATTTATTTATAGTGGACTGGGAAACAAGTTTTGCAACTTATATTCATGATATTAATCCCTTTCCACTTTGCGATGTTCAAGCATGTGTATATATTATGCGTTTTGTAAGCATGATAAGTTATAAATTCATGTTCTGTGTTAAAGCTTGTTATATTTATATAAAAGAATGCTAGTCATTTCGCAACCTGGTCGTTATAATAATAAATAATAATAATAATAATAAATACTTTATTTAAAGAGGGTAAAATCAGTTAGTACAATACTAATCTTCCCTGATGCCCTCTGAATAAATCAAATAATTACACCTTATGTAAGAATCCGGGGTTTTGATTGGTTAATAGCCAGTGTATTTTTCACCAATTTACTGTTTATAACAAATGAATATCGTTCATTTTTAACGCCGCCGGGGTATTTGCTAAAAGGATATGCCTTTTTTACCCTCTCTGCCGTGGTATTTGCCAAAAAATACTCTATCCGACTGGACGCTTGTAACGTCACGATCATCAATGCATTTTAGTACATTAACATTCGGTGTAATTAAACAGATATATCATGTTATTGAGGGGTATTTGCGAAAAATACCAGTCTTGAGAATGAATTTCCCTCGCCTTACGGCTCGTGAAATTTAACATTCTCTCGACTGGTATTTTTCGCAAATACCCCTCCTTAACATGATATATCTGTTAAACGTTCAATATACAATAATATAATATATACATTTACATACATACTTTTTATGAAAAACAAAAGGCGAAAAACATACAGAATCGGTTCATGAACATGATGAACATATTTCATGTATTTTGTTAATGTCAGACATTCAGATGTACAAGATAAATATATGAACTTTTATTTAATAGGTAAATTTCATCTGATAATTACATTTTTAGTTTATAAAAACTTTGTTTGAACTATTCTATGGTTTCTATCTTTTTTATTTGAACATGTTGAACAGGAATACTATGGCATGCTGTTCCATAGACACGAAAGAACTGTACGGGAATTTTGAAATGTTTTTTTCATAAAATTTGTTCTCGGGAGGTGGTATGAAAAGACAATTATTGTCCGATGAACGCAAAGAATATCTAGCATTAACATTTTTGTTATTATTAAATAATTGACAAAGATAATCAGGTGCAAGACTATTTACACACTTAAACATCATGTACATTAATACTCTTTTGCGATATGTGTTTCTTGATTGAAAAGTTATATTAACCATCCTAATTCAGTTTAAATAAAGTTTTTGATGTGTCATATGATTTGTTAAGAATTATTCTGGCTACCCTTTTTTGCAATTTTAACATTTTTTCCATGTTTAGATTACATGTTTCAGTCCGTATTGTACAACAATAAGCAAAAAGAGGAAGTACATATCCATTATAAAATAAACATAAACCTTTTTGTGGAATATAATGCTTCAATCGATTTAGTAAACCTAGTCTAGTACTTATCACAGTACATACTTTGTTTATTTGTTGATTCCATGAAAAACAATCATCGATTATGACGCCAAGTAATTTTTTACTGTTTACATTTTGTAAAAGAATTCCACTATATTCTATCTTTAAAGTATCTTGTATACTCTGAAGCTTTCTGTGTGAACCAACTAACATTGATTACCATATAATAATTTATGACAATAGGTTAAATGACAATGAACCTGGTCAAATTGTAACTAGAACAGGCTATTATTTGAACTTGGAATTATTCTTAATTATGGAATTTGCATAATTTCTTGTGTTTGAAAGTTTTGATAAATTCCATGTTTATTCTGCAGTCAGGGGACTTACTGAAATAAGTGGTTTTTAAATCACTTATTTGAGTAGCAAATTCGAGGTTTTGTTACAAATTGGGATTTTGTAGTTTTTTTCAAAATTTTAAACACATAGGTTTAAATAACATCTTTTAATTAGTAAAACTAAAAAATATGAACTTTTTGCTTCTTTTAAGCAGCAAGGTTTATGCCTTTGATGCTATCATTTACCTGAAAATTCTATAATACTTGCTTTACATAATGAACTGATACTTTCTTGAAAGATTTTTCACAGCAGTAGGAGTATTTTTCCTGTGAAGTTCAAGGTTTCATCTTTCAGATTATGTAATAAAATTCTACTGGTCGCGATAAAAATTTCACTGTTCGGGGGTGATGAAATTAGTGGGGGTTATTAAAAGAATGATACTTAAAGAAATGATTTTTGAGAAGGAAATTGAGGTCTGATACTTAAACAAGTGATTTTTATGTCAATATCCTAGATTCAGTACAAGGCCATCACCTGAAATGACCTGGTCATCCTAGACAACACAGATGTTGGTTCTGATAAGTTTAGAAACATAATTAGTCCTTGGATCATTAGTATTCTATATTTAAAGCTACAGTAATATTAAATCACTTCTTCTAGTGATTAATTTGTACTACTTAAATAGGTGATTATTAAAGAAAGACAACTCTAACTTCCAACCTTAATGGAAATAATGTTACTTGAATCAGTGATTTAGAAAATCACTTGTGTAAGTAAGTCCCCTGACTGTTCTGTATTATTATGTTTTGAGCGGGACAAAACATTTTCCACACAATGCATTTTGTATAGATAGTGTTGTGCACGGCACAGTACGTTCTATTGAAAATGTGCTATCTTCTTTGTAATAGAAAGTGTTGTGCGGCGCACAGAACATTATAATGCAGAAAAAACATGGAATTCATTAAAAAATTTCAAGCACAAGAAATTATGCAAATTCCATATAATCAAAAATAATTCCAAGTTCAAATACTAGCCTGTTCTAGGTTGATTTGTAACTGAGATGATTCCTACATACATTTGTGTAACGGGCAATTATATATGGTTATAAAGTGTGTTTCTATTACTTTTGTCTCTAGAAGTGTTTATCTCTCAAAATTGTCTGTATATTTAAGCCAAAATAAATTTCTTGAGTTTTCTTCTTGTTAATTATATATAAAATTGATCAAACTGTGCATCTATATATCTATTAATAATAAATATTGTAATAATTTTTGCAATTATTGAATAATATTCCTGCTTTTCAAGCAGTCAAGGGTACTACTTGTACAAGTTATTTTTAATTACTTGAAGAAGTAATATTAATATACTTATATAAGTAAATTTGTAGGATATTTATACAAGTGAATTTTATTTACTTGTATGGCAAAATGATAGGTAAAAAAAAATATTGGCTGAGTTATGTCCCTAAACATGCTTAAGACATTCAGATTTTTTTACTTGTAGAAGTAAAAAAGTCATCCTATCTTCTTTTCTTGAATTCTTTGGATTTCTTTGCTCTAATAGAATTTTAAATTATCTGTCCTTTGCAGATGTCTATCGATCTTTACTAATCATTTAAGTGCAATTTCATGGACAATGAAAATCCAATTTGTTTGTTATCTTCAGAACACTGCTCATTTACAAGCCTCCAAGGAGCAATTTTTGAAGGCCTTGCACAAATACTTCAGATCTTTGTGCAATCAGTTTCTTTGTTGAATTAATGAGATGAAACATTGAACTCAAATAAAACAAATTGAGCAAACCTGGGAAAAATCATTTAAGGCATGAATTAACATCTCAAAACTTGAGGACTTTTGTGGAATTGTAAGAAAAATTTACTTACATTGTATACAAGTAAATTTTTAAGAAAATTAAGGGGAGATTATTCAAACATTATTTATTTACTTATATGTGTATATTTATTTTTACTTCTTCAAGTAAATAAAAATAACTTGTACAAGTACATTTAAGTAGTACCCCTGATTAGTACCCCGATACCATTTTAGATTACCAGGTACATGTACCTTCAGATATATACATCAATAAGTCTTTACCCCCTCTGTCAGATGAACCACTGGCACTGATGTGTTCATCATGTTAATGTACATGTATGTGACCTATTATATAGTCATGATAGTCATGATAGTTGTCAACTTTAACATCATTTGGTCTCTTGTGGAGAGATGTTATTTGCAATCATACCACATAATGTTATCTTTATAGAACATATCATGTACGTGCACAACCTATTCCAATAGGGCTCTTCATTGGATAGGGGGCAGATTTTTTAAAAAGAGGTGGAAATAGTATGAAAGTATGGGTTTCCAAGCAACTGCTCTATTTTAATGATGTTTTCCAGTATTTTCACACACATTTTTATCTCCACTATGAAAATCTGCCAACTATCCAATATGGCCGAACTAACCGTGAAGAGCCCTATTAAAGGTAAAATCTCGGTAATTTTATACAAGTGAATGCTGATGACTGATGTTGGCCATATATCCATTTGTAGTATGCTCAGACTCCAGATTTTT
Organism: Mytilus edulis; assembly: GCF_963676685.1. Classification (NCBI taxonomy): domain Eukaryota; kingdom Metazoa; phylum Mollusca; class Bivalvia; order Mytilida; family Mytilidae; genus Mytilus; species Mytilus edulis. The sequence goes on along the minus strand of NW_027267323.1, from coordinate 2,515 downwards.
TGGTACACAGGATACATAAACTAAAAATGTTACATGTATCTCAATAACCTTGCGTGTACTATATTGTATGCAGTATTTATGAACATTACTGTCACTATAAAATGAGAAGAAACAATCATCTGTACTCCTTTAGATTTTAAAATGAGTGCCGGGACACTGGTTTTTATATTAAAATTGAACTAATATTCTAAAATACTTTACCAATCGCTAACGTGATTAGACATATTTGGATTAACAATGCCATCCAGCTCAAAAGATACATAAACCACATTTTAAAGTTGATTTCTAGTAGAATCGAAATGTGGCTTCTCAGAGTAACCGGAAGTACATCGTTAATGACCAAAACCGATTCCCGAAAGTTCCGGATAATCATTTTTATTTAAACCTAAAAAAAATAACCTTTTAATTAACTTGTGATTGAATTCTTTACAACCAAATTTGTCAAAAAAACGAAGAGAACAACGAATATTTCTAGGTTTAATTATAACTCGACAAAGTGATGCTAGCAAAGTTAAAACATCCTAGCATTCACACCACAGGCACTTGTTTCTATCCATACGAAGGTCGACTATCCATAGTCGACCTTCGTATGGATAGAAACAAGTGCCTGTGATTCACACTGTGTATCATCTCCACCGTAAATTGGGTACTAACGAAGCGGAGAGAAATAGAAAAAAAAGTAAACAAGTTAAGAATTCATTCAATTTAAAGCATTTCCACTCATTTGATGAGGGTGCCGCTTAAGAAATGATTTTCTGATATATAATTCTTTAAATTATTAGGCCGATAAGTACAAAATTAATTCAAGATTTTGTGTAATACTCCAAAACTTGCCACTTAGTACCGGAAAATTTCGAGGTCGATCGTCCTCTGTCGCCCCATTCTCAAGATATTGAACTGTTTTTCATTATTTTTCCAGACACGATTTTAGATTATTATAGTGTGGCATCATATTTACTGAAATTTGTTGTCAAAAAGATGTATTTTAAAGAATATAGACCATAAAAAATAAAGTCTAGGGTACGGAAACTTGCTCGTGTTGACAAATTTACTGTATGGCAACAATTGTTTTCAACTGTATGGCAACTTGCTAATTTTAGAATAGTTATTTACCGTCCTTTCAAAGAAAATAAAGTATTAAGTTCAAATATCTAAGGTGGGGGGAGTTTATGTTAAACTGTTTTTGTCCTTTTCAAGGTTTTAATTTGTTTAAAACTTTTATTTGACTGATAAATTTTAAAAACTGTTAACTGTTTTCGACCCACTGTTGTAATCTGTTTTGTTAAAATTTGTAATGTTGTTAACTGTTTATTTGAAATTGAGATTCCTATTATCTGTTACTTAATACTTAAAGTGTTCACTGTTTTTGACATTATTTTCTCTGTTAACTGATCTTAACTGTTATTTATAAGAATCACATTAAAATTTGCTGTCCATCTCTTTCTTTACGTTGCTCCGCAAAAGAGTGACATAAGTTCAGCATATATGTAACTGTACATGTCTTTAAAAAATCTTTGAGTATAGTAAATCCTTGATAAAATTGAGAATGGAAATGAGGAAATGTCAAAGAAACAGAAGCCAGACCAAATAGAAGAAACAACCCAACGCAACGAGAAAATTATGCACTAGGGTGGGTGTCAATTCACAGATAGGAAAAAAACTTAGAATTGACACTCATAATTTTTAAACACCCTCTTTCCCTTCCTTCCTAATAAAAAAGGCTTACTATTTGAGTTATGCATGTGTATATTTATGGAAAGAGAATCGTCCATAGATTTGATTTCCAATAGTAATAATGGTGAAAAATAATCTTTTTTTTTTGTGTAACCATGGCAACAATCATCATTTATTTGATACCAAATATTGCAAAATAGGGGGTTGAACATGTCACAAAGATCTAAAAAATTTGGTCCAAAGGAAAATTTCAATTTTCAATCAATAAGAGTGATACCTTTCCTGAAACTATAGACATATATCTATCAAAAGATAAAAAAAATCATATGCATTTCTGCTGTTTTTTCCATAAAATTGAATTGAAAAGATCGAGCGTCAAATCTTTGTTGAAAAACAATACAAAATTTCTAAATCTATGGTGGTACGGATAGGAACGTATGGACGTTCAAACTGAAAAATGGCTGATAGAAACATGCTAAAACAATCTAAATATTCATATAAACCCACTAGGAAGGCTATATTATTACTAGTATTCAACTATCTAAAAATCAATTCAATTGTACAAAAACTTTCATATTTAGAAAATTCACCATGGCTATAATGCGAAACTAAACTTGTAACTGTGTATTGATATACCTGAAGCTGTCTCCTAAGTGAGCAATCATTTAACTACAAAAAGGGGGTAGAAGTTCAATGTTTGTTTCTTGAAACATATAAATGAACCAAAATTTAAAAAATGAAATAAATACAAGACTATATACAAATGTAGCAAAGGTTCAGTTACGGACTCAAGTTGGGTCATGCAGGTGCAACAAATGCGACAGTGTTAAACATGTTTAGG
>NW_027267322.1:0-25892 GCF_963676685.1 Mytilus edulis | reverse complement strand
TCTTCAGAGAAGTCTGAAAGTGCGGCTTTACACTTAAGTAAATCCAATAAGTTTACATCCTTTACTCTGTCTTTGCATCTTTTCGGAACAGTCAACATTAAGAAAATATCTCTATTCGAATCCATTCTACACCTGTTTGAAGATTGAAGTCTGAGGCACTTTTCATTTTCTGTACTTAAATATATTTTTATAAATTTCTGACGCATGCGCAGTCACAAGAAAAAGGCAGACATGCGCAAAGTTCAAAAGGACACCTCACTTACACTCGTCAACTTCCCTCGTCAAAGATACTTCCTGAACCTAACCCTTACACTTAACCTTGACCCAAACCTTAAACCCTGACAAAAAATATATTACAACCGTTTCTTCAGAGAGGTCGGAAAGTGCGGCAGTCCACTTGAGTAAAAACAATAAGTTTCCATCCTCTATACAGCATTTTTATTTTTTCAGAACAGTTAGCATTAAGAAAATATCTCTACTCGAATCCATTATACACCTGTTTGAAGATTGAAATGAAAGGCACTTTTAATACTTTGTACCTGGAAATATTTTGGAAATTTCTGACGCATGCGCAGTCATAAAAAGGACAAAACATTTGCAGAGTTGAAAAGGGCACCTCACTTACCCTTGTCAAGTCACTTCCCTGAACCTAACTCAAACATTGAACCTTGACCCTAACCTAAAACCCTGACTTAATTTTTTTTTATAAAAATACAAAAAAGAAGATCTGGTATGATTGCCTATGAGACAACTATCCACAAAAGAACAAAATGACACAGACATGAACAACTGTAAGTCACTGTACGGCCTTCAACAATGAGCAAAACACATACCGCATAGTCAGCTATAAAACGCCCCAATAAGACAATGTAAAACAATTCTAAGGAGAAACTTTTTTTCAGAGAGGTCGGAAAGTGCGGCCGTACACTGCAGTGATACCAATAAGGTTTCACCCTCTAGATCGCCTTTTAGTCTTTTCGGAACAGTTTACTTTCAGGAAATATCTCTCTTCAAATCCATTTTATACCTGTTAGAAGATTGAAGTCTGAGGCACTCTTCATTCTCTGTACTTAGAATGAACTTAAATATATTTTTGGAAATTTCTGACGCATGCGCAGTCCAAGAAAAAGGCAGACATGCACAGAAATTAAACAGGACACCTTACAAACAGTCGTCAACTTCCCTCGTCAAAGTTACTTTCCTAAACCTAGCCCTAAGACGTAACCTAGCCCTAAGACTTAACCTTGACCCTAACCTAAAACCCTGACAAAAAGACAAAAAAATATATACTACAAACGTTTCTTCAGAGAGGTCGGAAAGTGCGGCCGTACACTTTTGTAAAACCAATAAGTTTCCATCCTCTATATCGCCTTTTCGTCTTTTCGGAACAGTTAACTTTAAGAAAATATCTCTATTCGAATCCATTCTACACCTAATTGAAGGTTGAATTCAAAGGCACTTTTCATACTCTGTACTTGAATATATTTTTGGAAATTTCTGACGCATGCGCAGTTACAAGAAAAAGGCAGACATGTACAGAAGTTAAAAAGGACACCTCACTCACACTCGTCAACTTCCCTCGTCAAAGATACTTCCCTGAACCTAATCCTTACACTTAACCTTGACCCCAACCTAAAACCCTGACAAAAAATATATTACAACCGTTTCTTCAGAGAGGTCGGAAAGTGAGGCAGTCCATTTGAGTAAAAACAATAAGTTTCCATCCTCTATATTGCATTTTTATCTTTTCAGAACAGTTAACATTAAGAAAATATCTCTACTCGAATCCATTATACACCTGTTTGAAGATTGAAATGAAAGGCACTTTTAATACTTTGTACCTGGAAATATTTTGGAAATTTCTGACGCATGCGCAGTCATAAAAAGGACAAAAATTCGCAGAGTTGAAAAGGGCACCTCACCTACCCTTGTCAAAGTCACTTCCCTGAACTTACTCAAACATTGAACCTTGACCCTAACCTAAAACCCTGACTTAACTTTTTTTTTTTTATAAAAATACAAAAAAGAAGACCTGGTATGATTGCCTATGAGACAACTATCCACAAAAGAACAAAATGACACAGACATGAACAACTGTAAGTCACTGTACGGCCTTAACAATGAGCAAAACACATACCGCATAGTCAGCTATAAAACGCCCCAATAAGACAATGTAAAACAATTCTAAGGAGAAACTTTTTTTCAGAGAGGTCGGAAAGTGCGGCTGTACACTGCAGTGATACCAATAAGGTTCCACCCTCTAGATCACCTTTTAGTCTTTTCGGAACAGTTTACTTTCAGGAAATATCTCTCTTCAAATCTATTTTATACCTGTTAGAAGATTGAAGTCTGAGGCACTCTTCATTCTCTGTACTTAGATATATTTTTGGAAATTTCTGACGCATGCGCAGTCCAAGAAAAAGGCAGACATGCACAGAAATTAAACAGGACACCTTACAAACAGTCGTCAACTTCCCTCGTCAAAGTTACTCTCCTAAACCTAGCCCTAAGACGTAACCTAGCCCTAAGACTTAACCTTGACCCTAACCTAAAACCCTGACAAAAAGACAAAAAAATATATACTACAAACGTTTCTTCAGAGAGGTCGGAAAGTGCGGCCGTACACTTTTGTAAAACCAATAAGTTTCCATCCTCTATATCGCCTTTTCGTCTTTCCGAAACAGTTAACTTTAAGAAAATATCACTATTCGAATCCATTCTACACCTAATTGAAGGTTGAATTCAAAGGCACTTTTCATACTCTGTACTTGAATATATTTTTGGAAATTTCTGACGCATGCGCAGTTACAAGAAAAAGGCAGACATGTACAGAAGTTAAAAAGGACACCTCACTCACACTCGTCAACTTCCCTCGTCAAAGATACTTCCCTGAACCTAACCCTTACACTTAACCTTGACCCCAACCTAAAACCCTGACAAAAAATATATTACAACCGTTTCTTCAGAGAGGTCGGAAAGTGAGGCAGTCCATTTGAGTAAAAACAATAAGTTTCCATCCTCTATATTGCATTTTTATCTTTTCAGAACAGATTACATTAAGAAAATATCTCTACTCGAATCCATTATACACCTGTTTGAAGATTGAAATGAGAGGCACTTTTAATACTTTGTACCTGGAAATATTTTGGAAATTTCTGACGCATGCGCAGTCATAAAAAGGACAAAAATTCGCAGAGTTGAAAAGGGCACCTCACTTACCCTTGTCAAAGTCACTTCCCTGAACCTAACTCAAACATTGAACCTTGACCCTAACCTAAAACCCTGACTTAATTTTTTTTTTCATAAAAATACAAAAAAGAAGATCTGGTATGATTGCCTATGAGACAACTATCCACAAAAGAACAAAATGACACAGACATGAACAACTGTAAGTCACTGTACGGCCTTCAACAATGAGCAAAACACATACCGCATAGTCAGCTATAAAACGCCCCAATAAGACAATGTAAAACAATTCTAAGGAGAAACTTTTTTTCAGAGAGGTCGAAAAGTGCGGCCGTACACTGCAGTGATACCAATAAGGTTCCACCCTCTAGATCGCCTTTTAGTCTTTTCGGAACAGTTTGCTTTCAAGAAATATCTCTCTTCAAATTCATTTTATACCTGTTAGAAGATTGAAGTCTGAGGCACTCTTCATTCTCTGTACTTAGATATATTTTTGGAAATTTCTGACGCATGCGCAGTCCAAGAAAAAGGCAGACATGCACAGAAATTAAAGAGGACACCTGACTAACAGTCGTCAACTTCCCTCGTCAAAGTTACTTTCCAAAACCTAGCCCTAAGACTTAACCTTGACCCTAACCTAAAACCCTGACAAAAAGACAAAAAAATATATACTACAAACGTTTCTTCGGAGAGGTCAGAAAGTGCGACCGTACACTTTTGTAAAACCAATAAGTTTACATCCTCTATATCGCCTTTTCGTTTTTTCGGAACAGTTAACTTTAAGAAAATATCTCTATTCGAATCCATTCTACACCTAATTGAAGGTTGAATTCAAAGGCACTTTTCATACTCTGTACCTAAAAGCATTAAAAAGTGATAAAATTATGTGTTTCTATATATTCTTGAACTGGTCTGATAATTGATTACTTTAGAAGAGTCAGGTGAGTAATATTTATATCGATCTAAATAAAAAGTGACACTACTTCTTTAATTTTATTAATATTCTTGTACTGATTTCACATTTCATGTATTTACTTATTTCAAAACATGCTGTTTCAAATTGTAATGTTTAATAATGTTAGAATATTATGCAACGGCTTTACCATTGTGTCAGTTTTGGCACTAAGTATGAAAAGTTTTACAAAAAAGGAAAGTTCTAGTAGTCTTAATTTACTTATATTTATGCTAAAGGCATTAAATAGTGACAAAATTTCTTTTGTTTCTAAATAATCTTAAACTGGTCTGATAATTGATTACTTTTTTAAACTTCAAATTGGTTTGTTAGACATTAATGACAAGAAATTTAAGTTAAGAAATTTTAAACAATGTTGTCGCATAAAATAAAGATGCTAATATTTTCTATTTATTAGAAAATAATACAACGACATTAAAATTCTGTTCTTTTAGCCAATACAGAGAAATAAATTTACTAAAATTGATAGCTTTAGAAGAGTCAGGTGAGTAATATTTATATCGATCTCAATAAAAAGTGACACTACTTCTTGTATTTTATTAATATTCTTGTACTGGTTTCATATTCAGATATTTTAAAACATGCTGTCTCAAATTGTAATGTTTAATTCTGTTAGAATATTATACAACAGCATTATCATTCTGTTATTGAAGCACTTAGGAAGAAAAGATTTACAAAAAATGAAAGTTCTAGTAGTCTTATGTTACTTATATTTAAGCTAAAAGCATTAAAAAGTGATAAAATTATGTGTTTCTTTATATTCTTGAACTGGTCTGATAATTGACTACTTTTTAAACTTCAGATTGGTTTGTTAGACATTAATCGAAGAAATTTAAGTTAAGAAAAAAAAAATTGATGTCGCATAAAATAAAGATGCTATTATTTTCTATTTAATTAGAAAATTATACAACAACATTTAAATTCTGTTCTTTTTGCCAATATGGATGAATAATTTCACTAAATTGATAGCTTTAGAAGAGTCAGGTTAGTAATATTGATATTGATCTCGATAAAAAGTGACACTACTTCTTGTATTTTATTAATATTCTTCTGCTGGTTTCATATTCAGATATTTTAAAACATGCTGTCTCAAATACCTACATAGTTTGATGAAAATTCCAGTTGATTTGAAAAAGTTATTAAAAAATTTAAAGTGTACTATCTCTATTTTGTCCGAATTGCAAATCCTAGCTTTTTTATACCAAGATAACTTTAAATTCTTAAATTTTACAGCAATACAACAAATAACTAATTGACATGGGATTCAGTAAGCTTAATATATATATAGGATAGCCGCATAGTTTGAAGAACATCCAAGTTGTTTGAAAAAGTTATTAAAAAAATTAAAGTGTACTATGTCCATTTTGTTCAAACTGCAAATTCTAGCTTTTTTGACCTAGAGTAATTTAATTTTTAAATTTTTCAGCAATACAACAAAAAACTAAATGACATGGGATTCAGTAAGCTTAATATATATCTAAGATACCTACATAGTTTGATGAAAATTCAAGTTGATTTGAAAAAGTTATTAAAAAAATTAAAGTGTACTATCTCTATTTTGTCCGAATTGCAAATCCTAGCTTTTTTATACCAAGATAACTTTAATTCTTAAATTTTACAGCAATACAACAAATAACTAATTGACATGGGATTCAGTAAGCTTAATATATATGTAAGATAGCTGCAAAGTTTGAAGAACATCCAAGTTGATTTGAAAAAGTTATCAAAAAAATTAAAGTGTACTATCTCTATTTTGTTCGAACTGCAAATTCTAGCTTTTTTGACCTAGATTAATTTAATTTTTAAATTTTACAGCAATACAACAAAAAATTCAATGACATGGGATTCAGTAAGCTTAATATATATCTAAGATACCTACATAGTTTAATGAAAATTCAAGTTGATTTGAAAAAGTTATTAAAAAATTTAAAGTGTACTATCTCTATTTTGTCCGAATTGCAAATCCTAGCTTTTTTATACCAAGATAACTTTAATTCTTAAATTTTACAGCAATACAACAAATAACTAATTGACATGGGATTCAGTAAGCTTAATATATATGTAAGATAGCTGCAAAGTTTGAAGAACATCCAAGTTGATTTGAAAAAGTTATCAAAAAAATTAAAGTGTACTATCTCTATTTTGTTCGAACTGCAAATTCTAGCTTTTTTTGACCTAGATTAATTTAATTTTTAAATTTTACAGCAATACAACAAAAAACTCAATGACATGGGATTCAGTAAGCTTAATATATATCTAAGATACCTACATAGTTTGATGAAAATCCAAGTTGATTTGAAAAAGTTATTAAAAAATTTAAAGTGTACTATCTCTATTTTGTCCGAATTGCAAATCCTAGCTTTTTTATACCAAGATAACTTTAATTTTTAAATTTTACAGCAATACAACAAATAACGAATTGACATGGGATTCAGTAAGCTTAATATATATGTAAGATAGTTGCATAGTTTGATGAACATCCAAGTTGATTTGAAAAAGTTATTAAAAAAATTAAAGTGTACTATGTCCATTTTGTTCGAACTGAAAATTCTAGCTTTTTTGACCCAGAGTAATTTAATTTTTAAATTTTACAGCAATACAACAAAAAACTAAATGACATGGAATTCAGTAAGCTTAATAAATATCTAAGATACCTACATAGTTTGATGAAAATCCAAGTTGATTTGAAAAAGTTATTAAAAAATTTAAAGTGTACTATCTCTATTTTTTCCGAATTGCAAATCCTAGCTTTTTTTATACCAAGATAACTTTAAATTCTTAAATTTTACAGCAATACAACAAATAACTAATTGACATGGGATTCAGTAAGCTTAATATATATATAGGATAGCCGCATAGTTTGAAGAACATCCAAGTTGTTTGAAAAAGTTATTAAAAAAATTAAAGTGTACTATGTCCATTTTGTTCAAACTGCAAATTCTAGCTTTTTTGACCTAGAGTAATTTAATTTTTAAATTTTTCAGCAATACAACAAAAAACTAAATGACATGGGATTCAGTAAGCTTAATATATATCTAAGATACCTACATAGTTTGATGAAAATTCAAGTTGATTTGAAAAAGTTATTAAAAAAATTAAAGTGTACTATCTCTATTTTGTCCGAATTGCAAATCCTAGCTTTTTTATACCAAGATAACTTTAATTCTTAAATTTTACAGCAATACAACAAATAACTAATTGACATGGGATTCAGTAAGCTTAACATATATGTAAGATAGCTGCAAAGTTTGAAGAACATCCAAGTTGATTTGAAAAAGTTATCAAAAAAATTAAAGTGTACTATCTCTATTTTGTTCGAACTGCAAATTCTAGCTTTTTTGACCTAGATTAATTTAATTTTTAAATTTTACAGCAATACAACAAAAAATTCAATGACATGGGATTCAGTAAGCTTAATATATATCTAAGATACCTACATAGTTTAATGAAAATTCAAGTTGATTTGAAAAAGTTATTAAAAAATTTAAAGTGTACTATCTCTATTTTGTCCGAATTGCAAATCCTAGCTTTTTTATACCAAGATAACTTTAATTCTTAAATTTTACAGCAATACAACAAATAACTAATTGACATGGGATTCAGTAAGCTTAATATATATGTAAGATAGCTGCAAAGTTTGAAGAACATCCAAGTTGATTTGAAAAAGTTATCAAAAAAATTAAAGTGTACTATCTCTATTTTGTTCGAACTGCAAATTCTAGCTTTTTTTGACCTAGATTAATTTAATTTTTAAATTTTACAGCAATACAACAAAAAACTCAATGACATGGGATTCAGTAAGCTTAATATATATCTAAGATACCTACATAGTTTGATGAAAATCCAAGTTGATTTGAAAAAGTTATTAAAAAATTTAAAGTGTACTATCTCTATTTTGTCCGAATTGCAAATCCTAGCTTTTTTATACCAAGATAACTTTAATTTTTAAATTTTACAGCAATACAACAAATAACTAATTGACATGGGATTTAGTAAGCTTAATATATATGTAAGATAGTTGCATAGTTTGATGAACATCCAAGTTGATTTGAAAAAGTTATTAAAAAAATTAAAGTGTACTATGTCCATTTTGTTCGAACTGAAAATTCTAGCTTTTTTGACCCAGAGTAATTTAATTTTTAAATTTTACAGCAATACAACAAAAAACTAAATGACATGGAATTCAGTAAGCTTAATAAATATCTAAGATACCTACATAGTTTGATGAAAATCCAAGTTGATTTGAAAAAGTTATTAAAAAATTTAAAGTGTACTATCTCTATTTTGTCCGAATTGCAAATCCTAGCTTTTTTTATACCAAGATAACTTTAAATTCTTAAATTTTACAGGCATGCAACAAATAACTAATTGACATGGGATTCAGTAAGCTTAATATATATATAGGATAGCCGCATAGTTTGAAGAACATCCAAGTTGTTTGAAAAAGTTATTAAAAAAATTAAAGTGTACTATGTCCATTTTGTTCAAACTGCAAATTCTAGCTTTTTTGACCTAGAGTAATTTAATTTTTAAATTTTTCAGCAATACAACAAAAAACTAAATGACATGGGATTCAGTAAGCTTAATATATATCTAAGATACCTACATAGTTTGATGAAAATTCAAGTTGATTTGAAAAAGTTATTAAAAAAATTAAAGTGTACTATCTCTATTTTGTCCGAATTGCAAATCCTAGCTTTTTTATACCAAGATAACTTTAATTTTTAAATTTTACAGCAATACAACAAATAACTAATTGACATGGGATTCAGTAAGCTTAATATATATGTAAGATAGCTGCAAAGTTTGAAGAACATCCAAGTTGATTTGAAAAAGTTATCAAAAAAATTAAAGTGTACTATCTCTATTTTGTTCGAACTGCAAATTCTAGCTTTTTTCACCTAGATTAATTTAATTTTTAAATTTTACAGCAATACAACAAAAAACTCAATGACATGGGATTCAGTAAGCTTAATATATATCTAAGATACCTACATAGTTTAATGAAAATTCAAGTTAATTGAAAAAGTTATTAAAAAATTTAAAGTGTACTATCTCTATTTTGTCCGAATTGCAAATCCTAGCTTTTTTATACCAAGATAACTTTAATTCTTAAATTTTACAGCAATACAACAAATAACTAATTGACATGGGATTCAGTAAGCTTAATATATATGTAAGATAGCTGCAAAGTTTGAAGAACATCCAAGTTGATTTGAAAAAGTTATCAAAAAAATTAAAGTGTACTATCTCTATTTTGTTCGAACTGCAAATTCTAGCTTTTTTGACCTAGATTAATTTAATTTTTAAATTTTACAGCAATACAACAAAAAACTCAATGACATGGGATTCAGTAAGCTTAATATATATCTAAGATACCTACATAGTTTGATGAAAATTCAAGTTGATTTGAAAAAGTTATTAAAAAATTTAAAGTGTACTATCTCTATTTTGTCCGAATTGCAAATCCTAGCTTTTTTATACCAAGATAACTTTAATTCTTAAATTTTACAGCAATACAACAAATAACGAATTGACATGGGATTCAGTAAGCTTAATATTTATGTAAGATAGTTGCATAGTTTGATGAACATCCAAGTTGATTTGAAAAAGTTATTAAAAAAATTAAAGTGTACTATGTCCATTTTGTTCGAACTGAAAATTCTAGCTTTTTTGACCCAGAGTAATTTAATCTTTAAATTTTACAGCAATACAACAAAAAACTAAATGACATGGAATTCAGTAAGCTTAATAAATATCTAAGATACCTACATAGTTTGATGAAAATCCAAGTTGATTTGAAAAAGTTATTAAAAAATTTAAAGTGTACTATCTCTATTTTGTCCGAATTGCAAATCCTAGCTTTTTTATACCAAGATAACTTTAAATTCTTAAATTTTACAGCAATACAACAAATAACTAATTGACATGGGATTCAGTAAGCTTAATATATATATAGGATAGCCGCATAGTTTGAAGAACATCCAAGTTGTTTGAAAAAGTTATTAAAAAAATTAAAGTGTACTATGTCCATTTTGTTCAAACTGCAAATTCTAGCTTTTTTGACCTAGAGTAATTTAATTTTTAAATTTTTCAGCAATACAACAAAAAACTAAATGACATGGGATTCAGTAAGCTTAATATATATCTAAGATACCTACATAGTTTGATGAAAATTCAAGTTGATTTGAAAAAGTTATTAAAAAAATTAAAGTGTACTATCTCTATTTTGTCCGAATTGCAAATCCTAGCTTTTTTATACCAAGATAACTTTAATTTTTAAATTTTACAGCAATACAACAAATAACTAATTGACATGGGATTCAGTAAGCTTAATATATATGTAAGATAGCTGCAAAGTTTGAAGAACATCCAAGTTGATTTGAAAAAGTTATCAAAAAAATTAAAGTGTACTATCTCTATTTTGTTCGAACTGCAAATTCTAGCTTTTTTCACCTAGATTAATTTAATTTTTAAATTTTACAGCAATACAACAAAAAACTCAATGACATGGGATTCAGTAAGCTTAATATATATCTAAGATACCTACATAGTTTAATGAAAATTCAAATTAATTGAAAAAGTTATTAAAAAATTTAAAGTGTACTATCTCTATTTTGTCCGAATTGCAAATCCTAGCTTTTTTATACCAAGATAACTTTAATTCTTAAATTTTACAGCAATACAACAAATAACTAATTGACATGGGATTCAGTAAGCTTAATATATATGTTAGATAGCTGCAAAGTTTGAAGAACATCCAAGTTGATTTGAAAAAGTTATCAAAAAAATTAAAGTGTACTATCTCTATTTTGTTCGAACTGCAAATTCTAGCTTTTTTGACCTAGATTAATTTAATTTTTAAATTTTACAGCAATACAACAAAAAACTCAATGACATGGGATTCAGTAAGCTTAATATATATCTAAGATACCTACATAGTTTGATGAAAATTCAAGTTGATTTGAAAAAGTTATTAAAAAATTTAAAGTGTACTATCTCTATTTTGTCCGAATTGCAAATCCTAGCTTTTTTATACCAAGATAACTTTAATTCTTAAATTTTACAGCAATACAACAAATAACTAATTGACATGGGATTCAGTAAGCTTAATATTTATGTAAGATAGTTGCATAGTTTGATGAACATCCAAGTTGATTTGAAAAAGTTATTAAACAAATTAAAGTGTACTATGTCCATTTTGTTCGAACTGAAAATTCTAGCTTTTTTGACCCAGAGTAATTTAATCTTTAAATTTTACAGCAATACAACAAAAAACTAAATGACATGGAATTCAGTAAGCTTAATAAATATCTAAGATACCTACATAGTTTGATGAAAATCCAAGTTGATTTGAAAAAGTTATTAAAAAATTTAAAGTGTACTATCTCTATTTTGTCCGAATTGCAAATCCTAGCTTTTTTATACCAAGATAACTTTAAATTCTTAAATTTTACAGCAATACAACAAATAACTAATTGACATGGGATTCAGTAAGCTTAATATATATATAGGATAGCCGCATAGTTTGAAGAACATCCAAGTTGCTTGAAAAAGTTATTAAAAAAATTAAAGTGTACTATGTCCATTTTGTTCAAACTGCAAATTCTAGCTTTTTTGACCTAGAGTAATTTAATTTTTAAATTTTTCAGCAATACAACAAAAAACTAAATGACATGGGATTCAGTAAGCTTAATATATGTCTAAGATACCTACATAGTTTGATGAAAATTCAAGTTGATTTGAAAAAGTTATTAAAAAAATTAAAGTGTACTATCTCTATTTTGTCTGAATTGCAAATCCTAGCTTTTTTATACCAAGATAACTTTAAATTCTTAAATTTTACAGCAATACAACAAATAACTAATTGACATGGGATTCAGTAAGCTTAATATATATATAGGATAGCCGCATAGTTTGAAGAACATCCAAGTTGTTTGAAAAAGTTATTAAAAAAATTAAAGTGTACTATGTCCATTTTGTTCAAACTGCAAATTCTAGCTTTTTTGACCTAGAGTAATTTAATTTTTAAATTTTTCAGCAATACAACAAAAAACTAAATGACATGGGATTCAGTAAGCTTAATATATATCTAAGATACCTACATAGTTTGATGAAAATTCAAGTTGATTTGAAAAAGTTATTAAAAAAATTAAAGTGTACTATCTCTATTTTGTCCGAATTGCAAATCCTAGCTTTTTTATACCAAGATAACTTTAATTTTTAAATTTTACAGCAATACAACAAATAACTAATTGACATGGGATTCAGTAAGCTTAATATATATGTAAGATAGCTGCAAAGTTTGAAGAACATCCAAGTTGATTTGAAAAAGTTATCAAAAAAATTAAAGTGTACTATCTCTATTTTGTTCGAACTGCAAATTCTAGCTTTTTTCACCTAGATTAATTTAATTTTTAAATTTTACAGCAATACAACAAAAAACTCAATGACATGGGATTCAGTAAGCTTAATATATATCTAAGATACCTACATAGTTTAATGAAAATTCAAATTAATTGAAAAAGTTATTAAAAAATTTAAAGTGTACTATCTCTATTTTGTCCGAATTGCAAATCCTAGCTTTTTTATACCAAGATAACTTTAATTCTTAAATTTTACAGCAATACAACAAATAACTAATTGACATGGGATTCAGTAAGCTTAATATATATGTTAGATAGCTGCAAAGTTTGAAGAACATCCAAGTTGATTTGAAAAAGTTATCAAAAAAATTAAAGTGTACTATCTCTATTTTGTTCGAACTGCAAATTCTAGCTTTTTTGACCTAGATTAATTTAATTTTTAAATTTTACAGCAATACAACAAAAAACTCAATGACATGGGATTCAGTAAGCTTAATATATATCTAAGATACCTACATAGTTTGATGAAAATTCAAGTTGATTTGAAAAAGTTATTAAAAAATTTAAAGTGTACTATCTCTATTTTGTCCGAATTGCAAATCCTAGCTTTTTTATACCAAGATAACTTTAATTCTTAAATTTTACAGCAATACAACAAATAACTAATTGACATGGGATTCAGTAAGCTTAATATTTATGTAAGATAGTTGCATAGTTTGATGAACATCCAAGTTGATTTGAAAAAGTTATTAAACAAATTAAAGTGTACTATGTCCATTTTGTTCGAACTGAAAATTCTAGCTTTTTTGACCCAGAGTAATTTAATCTTTAAATTTTACAGCAATACAACAAAAAACTAAATGACATGGAATTCAGTAAGCTTAATAAATATCTAAGATACCTACATAGTTTGATGAAAATCCAAGTTGATTTGAAAAAGTTATTAAAAAATTTAAAGTGTACTATCTCTATTTTGTCCGAATTGCAAATCCTAGCTTTTTTATACCAAGATAACTTTAAATTCTTAAATTTTACAGCAATACAACAAATAACTAATTGACATGGGATTCAGTAAGCTTAATATATATATAGGATAGCCGCATAGTTTGAAGAACATCCAAGTTGCTTGAAAAAGTTATTAAAAAAATTAAAGTGTACTATGTCCATTTTGTTCAAACTGCAAATTCTAGCTTTTTTGACCTAGAGTAATTTAATTTTTAAATTTTTCAGCAATACAACAAAAAACTAAATGACATGGGATTCAGTAAGCTTAATATATGTCTAAGATACCTACATAGTTTGATGAAAATTCAAGTTGATTTGAAAAAGTTATTAAAAAAATTAAAGTGTACTATCTCTATTTTGTCTGAATTGCAAATCCTAGCTTTTTTATACCAAGATAACTTTAATTTTTAAATTTTACAGCAATACAACAAATAACTAATTGACATGGGATTCAGTAAGCTTAATATATATGTAAGATAGCTGCAAAGTTTGAAGAACATCCAAGTTGATTTGAAAAAGTTATCAAAAAAATTAAAGTGTACTATCTCTATTTTGTTCGAACTGCAAATTCTAGCTTTTTTATACCAAGATAACTTTAATTCTTAAATTTTACAGCAATACAACAAATAACGAATTGACATTGGATTCAGTAAGCTTAATATTTATGTAAGATAGTTGCATAGTTTGATGAACATCCAAGTTGATTTGAAAAAGTTATTAAAAAAATTAAAGTGTACTATGTCCATTTTGTTCGAACTGAAAATTCTAGCTTTTTTGACCCAGAGTAATTTAATTTTTAAATTTTACAGCAATACAACAAAAAACTAAATGACATGGAATTCAGTAAGCTTAATAAATATCTAAGACACCTACATAGTTTGATGAAAATCCAAGTTGATTTGAAAAAGTTATTAAAAAATTTAAAGTGTACTATCTCTATTTTGTCCGAATTGCAAATCCTAGCTTTTTTATACCAAGATAACTTTAAATTCTTAAATTTTACAGCAATACAACAAATAACTAATTGACATGGGATTCAGTAAGCTTAATATATATATAGGATAGCCGCATAGTTTGAAGAACATCCAAGTTGTTTGAAAAAGTTATTAAAAAAATTAAAGTGTACTATGTCCATTTTGTTCAAACTGCAAATTCTAGCTTTTTTGACCTAGAGTAATTTAATTTTTAAATTTTTCAGCAATACAACAAAAAACTAAATGACATGGGATTCAGTAAGCTTAATATATGTCTAAGATACCTACATAGTTTGATGAAAATTCAAGTTGATTTGAAAAAGTTATTAAAAAAATTAAAGTGTACTATCTCTATTTTGTCTGAATTGCAAATCCTAGCTTTTTTATACCAAGATAACTTTAATTTTTAAATTTTACAGCAATACAACAAATAACTAATTGACATGGGATTCAGTAAGCTTAATATATATGTAAGATAGCTGCAAAGTTTGAAGAACATCCAAGTTGATTTGAAAAAGTTATCAAAAAAATTAAAGTGTACTATCTCTATTTTATTCGAACTGCAAATTCTAGCTTTTTTATACCAAGATAACTTTAATTCTTAAATTTTACAGCAATACAACAAATAACTAATTGACATGGGATTCAGTAAGCTTAATATTTATGTAAGATAGTTGCATAGTTTGATGAACATCCAAGTTGATTTGAAAAAGTTATTAAAAAAATTAAAGTGTACTATGTCCATTTTGTTCGAACTGAAAATTCTAGCTTTTTTGACCCAGAGTAATTTAATTTTTAAATTTTACAGCAATACAACAAAAAACTAAATGACATGGAATTCAGTAAGCTTAATAAATATCTAAGATACCTACATAGTTTGATGAAAATCCAAGTTGATTTGAAAAAGTTATTAAAAAATTTAAAGTGTACTATCTCTATTTTGTCCTAATTGCAAATCCTAGCTTTTTTATACCAAGATAACTTTAAATTCTTAAATTTTACAGCAATACAACAAATAACTAATTGACATGGGATTCAGTAAGCTTAATATATATATAGGATAGCCGCATAGTTTGAAGAACATCCAAGTTGTTTGAAAAAGTTATTAAAAAAATTAAAGTGTACTACATGTATGTCCATTTTGTTCAAACTGCAAATTCTAGCTTTTTTGACCTAGAGTAATTTAATTTTTAAATTTTTCAGCAATACAACAAAAAACTAAATGACATGGGATTTAGTAAGCTTAATATATATCTAAGATACCTACATAGTTTGATGAAAATTCAAGTTGATTTGAAAAAGTTATTAAAAAAATTAAAGTGTACTATCTCTATTTTGTCCGAATTGCAAATCCTAGCTTTTTTATACCAAGATAACTTTAATTCTTAAATTTTACAGCAATACAACAAATAACTAATTGACATGGGATTCGGTAAGCTTAATATATATGTAAGATAGCTGCAAAGTTTGAAGAACATCCAAGTTGATTTGAAAAAGTTATTAAAAATTTAAAGTGTACTATCTCTATTTTGTCCGAATTGCAAATCCTAGCTTTTTTATACCAAGATAACTTTTTAATTCTTAAATTTTACAGCAATACAACAAATAACGAATTGACATGGGATTCAGTAAGCTTAATATTTATGTAAGATAGTTGCATAGTTTGATGAACATCCAAGTTGATTTGAAAAAGTTATTAAAAATTTAAAGTGTACTATCTCTATTTTGTCCGAATTGCAAATCCTAGCTTTTTTATACCAAGATAACTTTTTAATTCTTAAATTTTACAGCAATACAACAAATAACGAATTGACATGGGATTCAGTAAGCTTAATATTTATGTAAGATAGTTGCATAGTTTGATGAACATCCAAGTTGATTTGAAAAAGTTATTAAAAAAATTAAAGTGTACTATGTCCATTTTGTTCGAACTGAAAATTCTAGCTTTTTTGACCCAGAGTAATTTAATTTTTAAATTTTACAGCAATACAACAAAAAACTAAATGACATGGAATTCAGTAAGCTTAATAAATATCTAAGATACCTACATAGTTTGATGAAAATCCAAGTTGATTTGAAAAAGGTATTAAAAAATTTAAAGTGTACTATCTCTATTTTGTCCGAATTGCAAATCCTAGCTTTTTTATACCAAGATAACTTAATTCTTAAATTTTACAGCAATACAACAAATAACTAATTGACATGGGATTCAATAAGCTTAATATATATGTAAGATAGCTGCATAGTTTGATGAACATCCAAGTTGATTTGAAAAAGTTAATAAAAAAATTAAAGTGTACTATCTCTATTTTCTCCGAATTGCAAATCCTAGCTTTTTTTATACCAAGATAACTTTAAATTCTTAAATTTTACAGCAATACAACAAATAACTAATTGACATGGAATTCAGTAAGCTTAATATATATGTAAGATAGCTGCAAAGTTTGAAGAACATCCAAGTTGATTTGAAAAAGTTATCAAAAAAATTAAAGTGTACTATCTCTATTTTGTTCAGTTTGTTTCACCCTCAGCTGCCACTATATGTCATGCTAAAATTGAAAGAAAAAAATTGTTTTTGACTTGTCGCGAAAAAAATAGATTGTTTTTCGCCACTGGCGAAAAAAAAAATTGTCCAGAAAAAAAACCCATGGCCCCCCCCAGAAAATCAAATGGTTGCTGCCTTATTGACATAATTTAGAATGAAAAAATAACATTTTATAAAAAGGAATATATAGCGCAACAATTAAAATAAAGAAATGAATAAATAGATTAATAAATAACTTGATAAATAAAGAAAAGAAAGAATTTTAAAAATTCGGAACGCCTATAATTTATGTGCAATAAATTTATATAGTACTTAATGAATAAGACACGTAATGTAAGTTGACCTTTTTGCGGTGTATGACAAGATTCAAATAACATACGTCCATTTATGTTAGGGTACTCTTTGTAACAGTAAGTCAATTGATATATGTTCTTACATTGCAAGCAAAACAGTTTTTATTGCGTGTGTTGAGTATTTACTGCTTAATATTTCTTATTCTGTATAAGCCAATTGACCTCTCGAAGGAGTATTTGAATATCTAAAAGATGGATGATTTGTTTCAATAAAGAGTGTTGAAGTTTGTCATACACTGTGCGAAGAAATTTTTTTGTTAATCTTCATAGAATCCAGGGGACATTGTCGTCCCGAACCAGCTGGTCGTCCCGATTACGATTGTCGTCCCGAACCAGCTGGTCGTCCCGATTACGATTGTCGTCCCGAACCAGCTGGTCGTCCCGATTACGATTGTCGTCCCGAAAAAGCTGATCGTCCAGCATCTGCGGGACGACGACTTATGCTTCCGTACGATAATTGTCACATAAAAAGGAAAATTTTAAAAAAGTTTTCAGTATAAGTTTGTCCAGCACAAAGATAAGGTCAGTTTTATTTATATATGTTCTTGTCCAATTATGTTAGGGTAAACTTTGAAATAGCAAGCCAGTTGCATATGTTACACACTGTAAGAAAGACAGTTTACATTGCGTGTCTTTTTTCTAAACTATACGATATTTCGTATTGTATATAGGCCAATTGCCGTCTCGAACAATTATTTGCCGATCACAGTAGATTGTGTTTCAATAAAGCGTATTGAGGTTTGTCGCTGTCCGAAGATAATTTTTTGATGCATTACTTATTCACTCATCTGACATTGCGTGTCTTTAAACTACTTTTTATTTCTATTGTACATAGACCAATCGTCATTTTTTAGTATAAATCCTTAAATAATATTGGGGGTAACACAGTTATTTAAAAGTGTTAGGGTTTGGCAAACACTCCCAGCACATCAGTTTTTGTTCCATTACTTGAGATCACATATTAAACATCCGGAAGGACATTGTCGTCCCGACAAAAATTGTCGTCCCGAAAAGTTGATCGATCCGTATCTGCGGGACGACGATTTATGCTTCCGTGCGAAAATTGTCACATATATAAAGACAAATTTCAAAAAGATATCAAAAAGAGGCTTTTCATACACTTTAAGAAGGTCAGTTTTTATATTTACTTTCGTCCATTAATATTCGGGGTTACAAAGTCAATTTAATGTTTTCTTCCACCACTAGAGGGACAATTGACATTGTGTGTCTTATTGATCAATTACTTTTTATTTTTAATGTGCATAGACCAATTGGCGTCTTAAACTAGTGTTGTATAAATCATTTCGTCCATTAATATTTGGGGTAACACAGTCAATTTAAAGTGTTAAGGTTTGGCAAACACTTCCCATCCCATACATCAGTTTTGTTCCATTACTTGAGATCACATATTAAGCATCCGAAAGGACATTGTCGTCCCGAAAAGTTGATCGATCCGTATCTGCGGGACGACGATTTATGCTTCCGCGCGAAAATTGTCACATATATAAAGACAAATTTTAAAAAAGATATCAAAAAGAGGCTTTTCATACACTTTAAGAAGGTCAGTTTTTATATTTACTTTCGTCCATTAATATTCGGGGTTACAAAGTCAATTATGTTTTCTTCCACCAATAGAGGGACAATTGACATAGTGTGTCTCATTGATCAATTACTTTTTATTTTTAATGTGCATAGACCAATTGGCGTCTTAAACTAGTGTTGTATAAATCATTTCGTCCATTAATATTTTGGGTAACATAGTCTTAAAGTGTTAAGGTTTGGCAAACACTTCCCACCCCATACATCAGTTTTGTTCCATTACTTGATCACATATTTAGCATCCGGGAGGACATTGTCGTCCCGACCAAAATTGTCGTCCCGAAAAGTTGATCGATCCGTATCTGCGGGACGACGATTTATGCTTTCGCGCGAAAATTGTCACATATAGAAAGACAAATTTCAAAAAGATATCAAAAAGAGGCTTTTCATACACTTTAAGAAGGTCAGTTTTTATATTTACTTTCGTCCATTAATATTCGGGGTTACCAAGTCAATTTAATGTTTTCTTCCACCACTAGAGGGACAATTGACATTGTGTGTCTTATTGATCAATTATTTGTTATTTTTAATGTGCATAGACCAATTGGCGTCTTAAACTAGTGTTGTATAAATCATTTCGTCCATTAATATTTGGGGTAACACAGTCAATTTAAAGTGTTAAGGTTTGGCAAACACTTCCCACCCCATACATCAGTTTTGTTCCATTACTTGGGATCACATATTTAGCATCAAGGAGGACATTGTCGTCCCGACCAAAATTGTCGTCCCGAAAAGTTGATCGAGCCGTATCTGCGGGACGACGATTTATGCTTCCGCGCGAAAATTGTCACATATATAAAGACAAATTTCAAAAAGATATCAAAAAGAGGCTTTTCATACACTTTAAGAAGGTCAGTTTTTATATTTACTTTCGTCCATTAATATTCGGGGTTACAAAGTCAATTTAATGTTTTCTTCCACCACTAGAGGGACAATTGACATTGTGTGTCTTATTGATCAATTACTTTTTATTTTTAATGTGCATAGACCAATTGGCGTCTTAAACTAGTGTTGTATAAATCATTTCGTCCATTAATATTTGGGGTAACACAGTCAATTTAAAGTGTTAAGGTTTGGCAAACACTTCCCACCCCATACATCAGTTTTGTTCAATTACTTGATCACATATTTAGCATCCGGGAGGACATTGTCGTCCCGACAAAAATTTAATGTTGTCTTCCATCATGATAGGGACAATTGACATTGTGTGTCTTATTGATCAATTACTATTTATTTTTAATGTGCATAGACCAATTGGCGTCTTAAACTAGTGTTGTATAAATCATTTCGTCCATTAATATTTGGGGTAACACAGTCAGTTTAAAGTGTTAAGGTTTGGCAAACACTTCCAACCCCATACATCAGTTTTGTTCCATTACTTGAGATCACATATTTAGCATCAAGGAGGACATTGTCGACCCGACTAAAATTGTCGTCCCGAAAAGTTGATCGATCCGTATCTGCGGGACGACGATTTATGCTTTCGCGCGAAACTTGTCACAAATATAAAGACAAATTTCAAAAAGATATCAAAAAGAGGCTTTTCATACACTTTAAGAAGGTCAGTTTTTATATTTACTTTCGTCCATTAATATTCGGGGTTACAAAGTCAATTTAATGTTTTCTTCCACCACTAGAGGGACAATTGAAATTGTGTGTCTTATTGATCAATTACTTTTTATTTTTAATGTACATAGATGTGCATAGACTAATTGTCGTCTTAAACTAGTGTTGTATTCATTTCGTCCATTAATATTTGGGGTAACACAGTCAATTTAAAGTGTTAAGGTTTGGCAAACACTTCCCACCCCATACATCAGTTTTGTTCCATTACTTGAGATCACATAGTTAGCATCAAGGAGGACATTGTCGTCCCGACCAAAATTGTCGTCCCGAAAAGTTGATCGATCCGTATCTGCGGGACGACGATTTATGCTTTCGCGCGAAACTTGTCACAAATATAAAGACAAATTTCAAAAAGATATAAAAAAGAGGCTTTTCATACACTTTAAGAAGGTCAGTTTTTATATTTACTTTCGTCCATTAATATTCGGGGTTACAAAGTCAATTTAATGTTTTCTTCCACCACTAGATGGACAATTGACATTGTGTGTCTTATTGATCAATTACTTGTTATTTTTAATGTGCATAGACCAATTGTCGTCTTAAACTAGTGTTGTATAAATCATTTCGTCCATTAATATTTGGGGTAACACAGTCAATTTAAAGTGTGAAGGTTTGGAAAAAACTTCCCACCCAACACAATAGTTTTATTCCATTACTTGATCTCATATTAAGCATCCGGGAGGACATTGTCATCCCGACAAAAAATCAATGTACATATAATTATTTAATTACTATTGTATATCAATAAATATTGTGATGGCAAACACTTCCAATTCCAACACCAATATATTGTCCCATTGTACATAAGCCTATTGACGTCTCGAACGATTATTTGTATACAAAATCGTTCATTTTAGGTTAGTATAAGCTTTGTAACAGTAAGGCCGTAAAGTGTTTTCATGCACCACGATAAAGACAGTTTACGTTTCGCGACTTGTACCTTCACAGTTAGATAATACATATAATTAACCAATTACTACCACAATTTTATATTAATAAGTACTTTAATGGCTTAACACTTGCAACACCAAAATATTGTACCATTGTACATAAGCCAATGGACGTCTCGAACCATTTTTTGTACGAACATTTGTTCTTGTATGTCAGTGTAAACTTTACAACAGTTACTTATTAAATGTTTTGATACATCCCAAACAGTTGATCAATCCTCTTCTTCGGGACGAAGACTTGTTGCTTCTGCACGACACATTTCACATAAAAAGGAAAATTTATAAAAGTAATCAGACACTGTGAGAAGGTCAGTTTTTATATTTCTTTTCATCCATTTATTTGTATAAAAATTCGTACATTATGTTATTCTTTCAATCATAAATTTACTGGATATCTTTTTAAGAAATGGAAAATTGGATGAAAACGCAGTTGGCACAAGTGGTAAGTAAAACAGGGAAAATAATCTGGGAACTACTACGATAAACAAAATTAGATAAGATGGTTGAACATAATAAGTCTCCTGCAGGCAGGTGAAATTAAAAAGAGAGACAACTTATGTATATATTGAAAATTAGATGAAAACACATTTAAAACAAGTTGTAAGATAGACATTGAAAAATACGTAGAGTATAAGCAGATAGTATATATGATAAAGTGATAACACATAACGTGTATTTTTTTCTTTCAGGTACATGAATTAAGAGGAGATATAAACACTGGGAATATCAATTTGCAAAGAATTATTTCAGAATTAAAGGATGGTAAATAAGTTGGTTTCTTCTTGTTGCATTACTCAGATTTTCGTTTTAAATTGAAGAACTTATAATAATAATACATGTGTTATATTAATAAGTATTGTAATGGCAAACTTCCAACACCAACATATTGTACCATTGTACATACGCCTATTGACATCTTGAACGATTATTTGTATACAAAATCGGTCATTTATGTAAGGGTAAGCTTTGTAACAGTAAGGCAGTACAATATTTTCATACATCGGAAGAAAGACAATTTACATTTCGCGTCTTGTACCTACACAGTTAGATAATATATATAATTAACCAATTACTACCGCAATTTTATATTATTAAGTACTTTAATGGCTTAACACTTCCAACACCAAGATATTGTACCATTGTACATAAGCCAATGGACGTCTCGAACCATTTTTTGTACGAACATTTGTTCTTTTATATCAGTGTAAACTTTACAACAGTTACTTATTAAATGTTTAGATACATCCCAAACAGTTCATCAATCCTCATCTTCGGGACGAAGACTTTTTGCTTCTGCACGACACATTTCACATAAAAAGGAAAATTTATAAAAGTAATCAGACACTGTGAGAAGGTCAGTTTTTATATTTCTTTTCATCCATTTATTTGTAAAAAAAGTCGTACATTATGTTATTCTTTCAATCATAAATGTACTGAATATCTTTTTAAGAAATGGAAAATGGGATGAAAACGCAGTTGGCACAAGTGGTAAGTAAAACAGGGAAAATAATCTGGGAACTACTACGATAAAAAAAATAGATAAGGTGGTTGAACATAATAAGTCTCCTGCAGGCGATGAAATTAAAAAGAGAGACAACTTATGTAAATATTGAAAATATATGAAAACACATTTACAACAAGTTGTAAGGTAAAAATTGAAAAATACGTAGAGTAAAAGCAGATAGCATATAGAATGAAGTGATAACACATAACGTGTGTTTTTTTTTCTTTCAGGTACATGAACTAAAAGGAGATATAAACACTGGGAATATCAATTTGCAAAGAACTATTTCAGAATTAAAGAATGGTAAATAAGTTCGTTTCTTTCTGTTGCATTACTCAGTTTTGAATTGAAGAACTTATAATAATAATACTTGTGTTATATTAATAAGTATTGTAATAGCAAACTTTTAAATTTAAGAACTTATAGTAATAATACTGTGGAAAAGTTATCTCTAATTTCATATAAAATATAAGTGGACACGACACAAAATTCTTCATAACCTCAGCTTGTTAGTTGAAATGTCTTAATAAAATGTGAAGAAATGTTGTGACAAGCATTGCGAGGTTAACTTGTAAGTTTTTTATGTTGTGTTTTTATATGCCTTGTTTGTTCGAGTTTGATTAAGATGATTTCTTTGCAGCTAACAAAGACCATATATCTCATGAAACAGTATATGAAAGTGCTGACAAAAGATCTGATGAGAAAGACGTTAAGCAAAACGTAAATGAAAAGAAAGATAGTGAACATGGCAATCTGAATGGTGGCAAAAAATTAGAAACACTTGAGACGTCATTAAACATGGTAGGTCAAACGCAGAAACATACGGACAGTAATGGGTTTATTCATATTCTAATAAACGTTGTATATGTACCAGTCCTATGTCAGGAACCTGATGTTTGGTTCTTTATGATTGTTGATGTGGTCCAAAAAAGTGTTATTTTGTAGATAAGACTGTTTCTGTTAATGTTCAGTATGAGCACAGGCTATTTCGTGTTCAAGACCATTCTTTGTGACATATAATGGTTTAGTTTTAAAAAATCTAAGGAGAGTTTTCTTATTTGCACTCATTCCCTTCTTACATCATGAAAAACTACAATCACACACATAAAACCCTAACCCTAACCTCAGATAAGGGCGGCTAAACATAATAAGTTTCATCTCTTGCAGACAAATGAGGTTAAGGAACAGAAATCTTATGGATATATTGAAAATTGGATGAAAATATAGTTAACTAAACAGTTGAGTCAGACATTGCAGAATACTTATTGACAGATTTCAGCTTTTTATATTTATAAAACATAATATAGTTGGTTAAACAAAACAAAAGTACTTAATATATTGGATGAAGTGATAAAAAAAAACATATATTATTTTTATTCAGATACATGAAATAGGAGGAGAAGTAAACAGTGAGATTAAAGGCCAGATATATCATCGAACCGTGAACGAAAGTGTTGTCAAAAGATCTGATGATAGACAAATCGAAAATGATAAGAAATATAATGAATATGGCAATCTGACTGATGACAAAAATGAAGGCGCACCCTAAGACATTAAGTTTAACACAGTTGACAAAGATGGTAAGTGAAAAAAGGCGGTAACATACGGAAAGTCAGAGGAAGAATTCTGGGTTTATTTATATTATATTTAACATTTTATCTGTAAAATGAAAAATATATAACTAAAGGAAAAAAATATCATATGTACTCAAATCATAAAACAATCCAAAGAACATACTCCTTATATACTATAAGTATGTGATATAATAAACACTATATGTTCTTTCAGGCAGGTGAATTAAGAGGCAAAACAAAAAGTGAGCATATGCAAATAAGTAGAATGCGCACAGAACTTATGGATGAAAATGATTATTATGGTAATGAGAATGAATTGCAAGAGATGGAAATAGAACTCGAAGAGTTAGGATTAACCCCTACAGCATCTTCAGGTAAACTTGAATTGCATATATGTCTACGTATGTTTATGAGCCTTTAATAGAAAATCCATACATATTTCGTTATTTGGCTTACTTTTTTATGTACTTGTTTTGAAGAAACTGTTTTACAAAAATCAATTCTTTATCGTTACCATCGTACGTTTTATTCCGTATTCTTATATTTTACTTTATTTCTACAGTTATTGCCAAGCTCTGCCTTGACCCCACCAATTGGTCACCAATTTCGCCCAGGCAGAACAGTCACTCGCATCAAATTATACCAGAAAAAAGGAAACTAAAAAGTAAGTACATATGAAATATACCTGTAGTACATGACCCGTATATTAACTTGACGTGTATAAAACAATACAAGATACTAACAACTTCGCTTTTTTTTTATAGGAAGAAATTCAACAGAGGTTATAAAAGATATTAAAAGTACGTATAGTATATTTTGAAAAAATAGCTGTCTTTTGGATCAAGTGGTGATCGTGATATTTGACAAATGCTTAGAGTTTTTTTTATAAACAGAAGATTTACTGATAACCCACATGAATGTCAAAATCAGTTTTAAATATATACCTGCGAACTTCTCATCTTAATTGCAAACAAATTTATACGTATACCAAATTTGTCTTTTTCAATTCATCTCATATACAGATGCTATTAGAAAGAAAAAAGTAAAAACCACAAAAATACCGAACTCCGAGGAAAATTCAAAAGGAAAATCCAAAATCAAAAGGCAGAATCAAAAGTCCAAACACATCAAACGAATGGATAACAACTGTCATATTCCTGACTTGGTACAGGCATTTTCTAATGTAGAAAATGGTGGATTGAACCTGGTTTTATTGCTAGCTAAACCTCTCACTTGT
>NW_027267321.1:0-15465 GCF_963676685.1 Mytilus edulis | reverse complement strand
AAATATGCAAAACAAGCATACCCCATAAACAATGGTATAAAATATGAGACAAAGTCTTCAAATAGTCTGCTAAGTTCATTTAAAATACAATATAAGAGGCTAGATGCAGAGAAGTTCTCACTTGTAGCTAAAACCAGTCAAACAGCACCTCCTATAGTTTAACAGATGTGAAGGGAAATCCTTGATCTTCCTGACCGCCTAACGCTACTGTGCGTTGTTGTACTTTTGACTGCTCTAAATGTCCCACTAGTTCATATGTGTGTTCTCTTGGACACTGAAACTGTTGGTGGCTGGGATCCATGTACTTTAGTCCAAGTTCACCAACCTGAATATAGATAACAAAGACAAGTTAATAATGCAGGAACTTTTAAAAATGAAACTTAGGAAAGAAGCATTAATTAAAATGAAATTCAAACAGTGAAACTATTAAAAGAGCACTAAGTGTTTCCTTAACCAGAAGCAGATCTCCAAAAGTTCCAAAACCAAGGAAGATATAGCTCTATTCATTTACTGCTGAAATAGATACAGATAAAATTAACGGTCCTTTTAAGGACCATCAAAATCTTTAAAAGGGAGTCTTAAATTGTTGTACATTGAGTTTAAATTGCTTGTATAAGCTATATTATAGCCCTACCCCTTAAATATCTTCCAAAAAATGTAAAATTAGAGAGCCCCTGGCAAGTGTTTCTGAGTTCACACAATAATATGTGGCTATGTATGTGATGCGGCTCTAAATAAATGTTAGCTGGATTCGCACACAACTTTCATACCTGAACCGTGGCACTTAAATGATTTATTTAATAGCCACAATTTATCAAAAACTTATTAAAAACCTAAAACTGAAACTATGGGTTTATTTTCTGTTTCCAGGTCCCAGAAATAAGATATTAGAAAGAAATAAGCCCACATTTTCTATCTTTCACTGTCCCCTGATCCCATATAACACATTTATTATTTCTTTCCCTGTGACTTTTTCTAATACTATTTGCTGATATTTTTCAAAAATCCCTCCATTTTAACTTGCAAGTGTAGGAATACATATTACAGACAACTATGACCCTCTCTGTGACCCCCTTTTAAACTTTAAATTGAAAAACAAACTTTTTTAAATTTCATAAATTTAAATTTCAATTTAATTTAAAAAGTTTAATTCAAATTTTAAAAATAATTACACCATTGTTTTCCTTATTAAATTTTGAAGCCTGTAGCAAAATTTCATCCATGAAACTTCAAAAATGAGCTGACAATTGCAGATTAAAATGTTCAAAACATGCTCTCTGACAGGAACGGGGACCCAATTATTTGCCCCATTGGAACGCATTGAAAATCATAGTAAATACATAGGGTCCTGTTCAATAAATAATTTTGATAGCCACCTTGGGACTTCTGGTTCATGTTAGGCATTCATTTAGAAGTGTCTAAGTGCAATCTCAGTGCCTCATGACCGGCATTCCGTTGCAAAATTTTGTTTTTATTGACAACAGGGTCAGTCTGTCTACTTCCGGGAAAGAATAAAGGCTAGAATTTAGGCAATTTACTCTATGTACTGACGCCAGATTACATTTAAATCAATCAAATTTTTACAGAAATTCAAACTAGAAAGCCTACCCTTTCAAATAAAACTACATTCAGTTACAGAACTAGTGAAATAATAACACTACACAATTTATAACAAAAGTTATATATTTTTTTTAAGAACTACATTCGTGGGTACCGGGACTGGTTGCCCTAACTGGGATCCTATTCCTGTCAGACTTTATTTTTTTTCCCAGACTTAAAACTACACTTTTAAAATAAAGATATACATCTCAGTAGTTATTGTGCAAAGTTTCAAAAAATTTGATCAAACAGTTACAGAATTATAGATCCTTATCTATAACATCTCAAATACCAGAAAATTGATCGGAGAAAATCTTAAATTCATGAAGAAAATATGCTAAAAATCAGCAAAACTTTTTTATTTCAAGAGATATTTACATTCTGTAAATTGCATAAGGTAGACAAATTCATTCTTTGTATGGAAATCTAGTTGAAACCAAAATTTGTTTAAAAATAAATTAAAAATATTATTTTTTTCAATTAAAATTAAAAAATCTTCTGTTTTAAAGAATTACATATGCAAAACAAGCATACCCCATAAACAATGGTATAAAATATGAGACAAAGTCTTCAAATAGTCTGCTAAGTTCATTTAAAATACAATATAAGAGGCTAGATGCAGAGAAGTTCTCACTTGTAGCTAAAACCAGTCAAACAGCACCTCCTATAGTTTAACAGATGTGAAGGGAAATCCTTGATCTTCCTGACCGCCTAACGCTACTGTGCGTTGTTGTACTTTTGACTGCTCTAAATGTCCCACTAGTTCATATGTGTGTTCTCTTGGACACTGAAACTGTTGGTGGCTGGGATCCATGTACTTTAGTCCAAGTTCACCAACCTGAATATAGATAACAAAGACAAGTTAATAATGCAGGAACTTTTAAAAATGAAACTTAGGAAAGAAGCATTAATTAAAATGAAATTCAAACAGTGAAACTATTAAAAGAGCACTAAGTGTTTCCTTAACCAGAAGCAGATCTCCAAAAGTTCCAAAACCAAGGAAGATATAGCTCTATTCATTTACTGCTGAAATAGATACAGATAAAATTAACGGTCCTTTTAAGGACCATCAAAATCTTTAAAAGGGAGTCTTAAATTGTTGTACATTGAGTTTAAATTGCTTGTATAAGCTATATTATAGCCCTACCCCTTAAATATCTTCCAAAAAATGTAAAATTAGAGAGCCCCTGGCAAGTGTTTCTGAGTTCACACAATAATATGTGGCTATGTATGTGATGCGGCTCTAAATAAATGTTAGCTGGATTCGCACACAACTTTCATACCTGAACCGTGGCACTTAAATGATTTATTTAATAGCCACAATTTATCAAAAACTTATTAAAAACCTAAAACTGAAACTATGGGTTTATTTTCTGTTTCCAGGTCCCAGAAATAAGATATTAGAAAGAAATAAGCCCACATTTTCTATCTTTCACTGTCCCCTGATCCCATATAACACATTTATTATTTCTTTCCCTGTGACTTTTTCTAATACTATTTGCTGATATTTTTCAAAAATCCCTCCATTTTAACTTGCAAGTGTAGGAATACATATTACAGACAACTATGACCCTCTCTGTGACCCCCTTTTAAACTTTAAATTGAAAAACAAACTTTTTTAAATTTCATAAATTTAAATTTCAATTTAATTTAAAAAGTTTAATTCAAATTTTAAAAATAATTACACCATTGTTTTCCTTATTAAATTTTGAAGCCTGTAGCAAAATTTCATCCATGAAACTTCAAAAATGAGCTGACAATTGCAGATTAAAATGTTCAAAACATGCTCTCTGACAGGAACGGGGACCCAATTATTTGCCCCATTGGAACGCATTGAAAATCATAGTAAATACATAGGGTCCTGTTCAATAAATAATTTTGATAGCCACCTTGGGACTTCTGGTTCATGTTAGGCATTCATTTAGAAGTGTCTAAGTGCAATCTCAGTGCCTCATGACCGGCATTCCGTTGCAAAATTTTGTTTTTATTGACAACAGGGTCAGTCTGTCTACTTCCGGGAAAGAATAAAGGCTAGAATTTAGGCAATTTACTCTATGTACTGACGCCAGATTACATTTAAATCAATCAAAATTTTTACAGAAATTCAAACTAGAAAGCCTACCCTTTCAAATAAAACTACATTCAGTTACAGAACTAGTGAAATAATAACACTACACAATTTATAACAAAAGTTATATATTTTTTTTAAGAACTACATTCGTGGGTACCGGACTGGTTGCCCTAACTGGGATCCTATTCCTGTCAGACTTTATTTTTTTTCCCAGACTTAAAACTACACTTTTAAAATAAAGATATACATCTCAGTAGTTATTGTGCAAAGTTTCAAAAAATTTGATCAAACAGTTACAGAATTATAGATCCTTATCTATAACATCTCAAATACCAGAAAATTGATCGGAGAAAATCTTAAATTCATGAAGAAAATATGCTAAAAATCAGCAAAACTTTTTTATTTCAAGAGATATTTACATTCTGTAAATTGCATAAGGTAGACAAATTCATTCTTTGTATGGAAATCTAGTTGAAACCAAAATTTGTTTAAAAATAAATTAAAAATATTATTTTTTTTCAATTAAAATTAAAAAATCTTCTGTTTTAAAGAATTACATATGCAAAACAAGCATACCCCATAAACAATGGTATAAAATATGAGACAAAGTCTTCAAATAGTCTGCTAAGTTCATTTAAAATACAATATAAGAGGCTAGATGCAGAGAAGTTCTCACTTGTAGCTAAAACCAGTCAAACAGCACCTCCTATAGTTTAACAGATGTGAAGGGAAATCCTTGATCTTCCTGACCGCCTAACGCTACTGTGCGTTGTTGTACTTTTGACTGCTCTAAATGTCCCACTAGTTCATATGTGTGTTCTCTTGGACACTGAAACTGTTGGTGGCTGGGATCCATGTACTTTAGTCCAAGTTCACCAACCTGAATATAGATAACAAAGACAAGTTAATAATGCAGGAACTTTTAAAAATGAAACTTAGGAAAGAAGCATTAATTAAAATGAAATTCAAACAGTGAAACTATTAAAAGAGCACTAAGTGTTTCCTTAACCAGAAGCAGATCTCCAAAAGTTCCAAAACCAAGGAAGATATAGCTCTATTCATTTACTGCTGAAATAGATACAGATAAAATTAACGGTCCTTTTAAGGACCATCAAAATCTTTAAAAGGGAGTCTTAAATTGTTGTACATTGAGTTTAAATTGCTTGTATAAGCTATATTATAGCCCTACCCCTTAAATATCTTCCAAAAAATGTAAAATTAGAGAGCCCCTGGCAAGTGTTTCTGAGTTCACACAATAATATGTGGCTATGTATGTGATGCGGCTCTAAATAAATGTTAGCTGGATTCGCACACAACTTTCATACCTGAACCGTGGCACTTAAATGATTTATTTAATAGCCACAATTTATCAAAAACTTATTAAAAACCTAAAACTGAAACTATGGGTTTATTTTCTGTTTCCAGGTCCCAGAAATAAGATATTAGAAAGAAATAAGCCCACATTTTCTATCTTTCACTGTCCCCTGATCCCATATAACACATTTATTATTTCTTTCCCTGTGACTTTTTCTAATACTATTTGCTGATATTTTTCAAAAATCCCTCCATTTTAACTTGCAAGTGTAGGAATACATATTACAGACAACTATGACCCTCTCTGTGACCCCCTTTTAAACTTTAAATTGAAAAACAAACTTTTTTAAATTTCATAAATTTAAATTTCAATTTAATTTAAAAAGTTTAATTCAAATTTTAAAAATAATTACACCATTGTTTTCCTTATTAAATTTTGAAGCCTGTAGCAAAATTTCATCCATGAAACTTCAAAAATGAGCTGACAATTGCAGATTAAAATGTTCAAAACATGCTCTCTGACAGGAACGGGGACCCAATTATTTGCCCCATTGGAACGCATTGAAAATCATAGTAAATACATAGGGTCCTGTTCAATAAATAATTTTGATAGCCACCTTGGGACTTCTGGTTCATGTTAGGCATTCATTTAGAAGTGTCTAAGTGCAATCTCAGTGCCTCATGACCGGCATTCCGTTGCAAAATTTTGTTTTTATTGACAACAGGGTCAGTCTGTCTACTTCCGGGAAAGAATAAAGGCTAGAATTTAGGCAATTTACTCTATGTACTGACGCCAGATTACATTTAAATCAATCAAAATTTTTACAGAAATTCAAACTAGAAAGCCTACCCTTTCAAATAAAACTACATTCAGTTACAGAACTAGTGAAATAATAACACTACACAATTTATAACAAAAGTTATATATTTTTTTTAAGAACTACATTCGTGGGTACCGGACTGGTTGCCCTAACTGGGATCCTATTCCTGTCAGACTTTATTTTTTTTCCCAGACTTAAAACTACACTTTTAAAATAAAGATATACATCTCAGTAGTTATTGTGCAAAGTTTCAAAAAATTTGATCAAACAGTTACAGAATTATAGATCCTTATCTATAACATCTCAAATACCAGAAAATTGATCGGAGAAAATCTTAAATTCATGAAGAAAATATGCTAAAAATCAGCAAAACTTTTTTATTTCAAGAGATATTTACATTCTGTAAATTGCATAAGGTAGACAAATTCATTCTTTGTATGGAAATCTAGTTGAAACCAAAATTTGTTTAAAAATAAATTAAAAATATTATTTTTTTCAATTAAAATTAAAAAATCTTCTGTTTTAAAGAATTACATATGCAAAACAAGCATACCCCATAAACAATGGTATAAAATATGAGACAAAGTCTTCAAATAGTCTGCTAAGTTCATTTAAAATACAATATAAGAGGCTAGATGCAGAGAAGTTCTCACTTGTAGCTAAAACCAGTCAAACAGCACCTCCTATAGTTTAACAGATGTGAAGGGAAATCCTTGATCTTCCTGACCGCCTAACGCTACTGTGCGTTGTTGTACTTTTGACTGCTCTAAATGTCCCACTAGTTCATATGTGTGTTCTCTTGGACACTGAAACTGTTGGTGGCTGGGATCCATGTACTTTAGTCCAAGTTCACCAACCTGAATATAGATAACAAAGACAAGTTAATAATGCAGGAACTTTTAAAAATGAAACTTAGGAAAGAAGCATTAATTAAAATGAAATTCAAACAGTGAAACTATTAAAAGAGCACTAAGTGTTTCCTTAACCAGAAGCAGATCTCCAAAAGTTCCAAAACCAAGGAAGATATAGCTCTATTCATTTACTGCTGAAATAGATACAGATAAAATTAACGGTCCTTTTAAGGACCATCAAAATCTTTAAAAGGGAGTCTTAAATTGTTGTACATTGAGTTTAAATTGCTTGTATAAGCTATATTATAGCCCTACCCCTTAAATATCTTCCAAAAAATGTAAAATTAGAGAGCCCCTGGCAAGTGTTTCTGAGTTCACACAATAATATGTGGCTATGTATGTGATGCGGCTCTAAATAAATGTTAGCTGGATTCGCACACAACTTTCATACCTGAACCGTGGCACTTAAATGATTTATTTAATAGCCACAATTTATCAAAAACTTATTAAAAACCTAAAACTGAAACTATGGGTTTATTTTCTGTTTCCAGGTCCCAGAAATAAGATATTAGAAAGAAATAAGCCCACATTTTCTATCTTTCACTGTCCCCTGATCCCATATAACACATTTATTATTTCTTTCCCTGTGACTTTTTCTAATACTATTTGCTGATATTTTTCAAAAATCCCTCCATTTTAACTTGCAAGTGTAGGAATACATATTACAGACAACTATGACCCTCTCTGTGACCCCCTTTTAAACTTTAAATTGAAAAACAAACTTTTTTAAATTTCATAAATTTAAATTTCAATTTAATTTAAAAAGTTTAATTCAAATTTTAAAAATAATTACACCATTGTTTTCCTTATTAAATTTTGAAGCCTGTAGCAAAATTTCATCCATGAAACTTCAAAAATGAGCTGACAATTGCAGATTAAAATGTTCAAAACATGCTCTCTGACAGGAACGGGGACCCAATTATTTGCCCCATTGGAACGCATTGAAAATCATAGTAAATACATAGGGTCCTGTTCAATAAATAATTTTGATAGCCACCTTGGGACTTCTGGTTCATGTTAGGCATTCATTTAGAAGTGTCTAAGTGCAATCTCAGTGCCTCATGACCGGCATTCCGTTGCAAAATTTTGTTTTTATTGACAACAGGGTCAGTCTGTCTACTTCCGGGAAAGAATAAAGGCTAGAATTTAGGCAATTTACTCTATGTACTGACGCCAGATTACATTTAAATCAATCAAAATTTTTACAGAAATTCAAACTAGAAAGCCTACCCTTTCAAATAAAACTACATTCAGTTACAGAACTAGTGAAATAATAACACTACACAATTTATAACAAAAGTTATATATTTTTTTTAAGAACTACATTCGTGGGTACCGGACTGGTTGCCCTAACTGGGATCCTATTCCTGTCAGACTTTATTTTTTTTCCCAGACTTAAAACTACACTTTTAAAATAAAGATATACATCTCAGTAGTTATTGTGCAAAGTTTCAAAAAATTTGATCAAACAGTTACAGAATTATAGATCCTTATCTATAACATCTCAAATACCAGAAAATTGATCGGAGAAAATCTTAAATTCATGAAGAAAATATGCTAAAAATCAGCAAAACTTTTTTATTTCAAGAGATATTTACATTCTGTAAATTGCATAAGGTAGACAAATTCATTCTTTGTATGGAAATCTAGTTGAAACCAAAATTTGTTTAAAAATAAATTAAAAATATTATTTTTTTCAATTAAAATTAAAAAATCTTCTGTTTTAAAGAATTACATATGCAAAACAAGCATACCCCATAAACAATGGTATAAAATATGAGACAAAGTCTTCAAATAGTCTGCTAAGTTCATTTAAAATACAATATAAGAGGCTAGATGCAGAGAAGTTCTCACTTGTAGCTAAAACCAGTCAAACAGCACCTCCTATAGTTTAACAGATGTGAAGGGAAATCCTTGATCTTCCTGACCGCCTAACGCTACTGTGCGTTGTTGTACTTTTGACTGCTCTAAATGTCCCACTAGTTCATATGTGTGTTCTCTTGGACACTGAAACTGTTGGTGGCTGGGATCCATGTACTTTAGTCCAAGTTCACCAACCTGAATATAGATAACAAAGACAAGTTAATAATGCAGGAACTTTTAAAAATGAAACTTAGGAAAGAAGCATTAATTAAAATGAAATTCAAACAGTGAAACTATTAAAAGAGCACTAAGTGTTTCCTTAACCAGAAGCAGATCTCCAAAAGTTCCAAAACCAAGGAAGATATAGCTCTATTCATTTACTGCTGAAATAGATACAGATAAAATTAACGGTCCTTTTAAGGACCATCAAAATCTTTAAAAGGGAGTCTTAAATTGTTGTACATTGAGTTTAAATTGCTTGTATAAGCTATATTATAGCCCTACCCCTTAAATATCTTCCAAAAAATGTAAAATTAGAGAGCCCCTGGCAAGTGTTTCTGAGTTCACACAATAATATGTGGCTATGTATGTGATGCGGCTCTAAATAAATGTTAGCTGGATTCGCACACAACTTTCATACCTGAACCGTGGCACTTAAATGATTTATTTAATAGCCACAATTTATCAAAAACTTATTAAAAACCTAAAACTGAAACTATGGGTTTATTTTCTGTTTCCAGGTCCCAGAAATAAGATATTAGAAAGAAATAAGCCCACATTTTCTATCTTTCACTGTCCCCTGATCCCATATAACACATTTATTATTTCTTTCCCTGTGACTTTTTCTAATACTATTTGCTGATATTTTTCAAAAATCCCTCCATTTTAACTTGCAAGTGTAGGAATACATATTACAGACAACTATGACCCTCTCTGTGACCCCCTTTTAAACTTTAAATTGAAAAACAAACTTTTTTAAATTTCATAAATTTAAATTTCAATTTAATTTAAAAAGTTTAATTCAAATTTTAAAAATAATTACACCATTGTTTTCCTTATTAAATTTTGAAGCCTGTAGCAAAATTTCATCCATGAAACTTCAAAAATGAGCTGACAATTGCAGATTAAAATGTTCAAAACATGCTCTCTGACAGGAACGGGGACCCAATTATTTGCCCCATTGGAACGCATTGAAAATCATAGTAAATACATAGGGTCCTGTTCAATAAATAATTTTGATAGCCACCTTGGGACTTCTGGTTCATGTTAGGGCATTCATTTAGAAGTGTCTAAGTGCAATCTCAGTGCCTCATGACCGGCATTCCGTTGCAAAATTTTGTTTTTATTGACAACAGGGTCAGTCTGTCTACTTCCGGGAAAGAATAAAGGCTAGAATTTAGGCAATTTACTCTATGTACTGACGCCAGATTACATTTAAATCAATCAAAATTTTTACAGAAATTCAAACTAGAAAGCCTACCCTTTCAAATAAAACTACATTCAGTTACAGAACTAGTGAAATAATAACACTACACAATTTATAACAAAAGTTATATATTTTTTTTAAGAACTACATTCGTGGGTACCGGACTGGTTGCCCTAACTGGGATCCTATTCCTGTCAGACTTTATTTTTTTTCCCAGACTTAAAACTACACTTTTAAAATAAAGATATACATCTCAGTAGTTATTGTGCAAAGTTTCAAAAAATTTGATCAAACAGTTACAGAATTATAGATCCTTATCTATAACATCTCAAATACCAGAAAATTGATCGGAGAAAATCTTAAATTCATGAAGAAAATATGCTAAAAATCAGCAAAACTTTTTTATTTCAAGAGATATTTACATTCTGTAAATTGCATAAGGTAGACAAATTCATTCTTTGTATGGAAATCTAGTTGAAACCAAAATTTGTTTAAAAATAAATTAAAAATATTATTTTTTTCAATTAAAATTAAAAAATCTTCTGTTTTAAAGAATTACATATGCAAAACAAGCATACCCCATAAACAATGGTATAAAATATGAGACAAAGTCTTCAAATAGTCTGCTAAGTTCATTTAAAATACAATATAAGAGGCTAGATGCAGAGAAGTTCTCACTTGTAGCTAAAACCAGTCAAACAGCACCTCCTATAGTTTAACAGATGTGAAGGGAAATCCTTGATCTTCCTGACCGCCTAACGCTACTGTGCGTTGTTGTACTTTTGACTGCTCTAAATGTCCCACTAGTTCATATGTGTGTTCTCTTGGACACTGAAACTGTTGGTGGCTGGGATCCATGTACTTTAGTCCAAGTTCACCAACCTGAATATAGATAACAAAGACAAGTTAATAATGCAGGAACTTTTAAAAATGAAACTTAGGAAAGAAGCATTAATTAAAATGAAATTCAAACAGTGAAACTATTAAAAGAGCACTAAGTGTTTCCTTAACCAGAAGCAGATCTCCAAAAGTTCCAAAACCAAGGAAGATATAGCTCTATTCATTTACTGCTGAAATAGATACAGATAAAATTAACGGTCCTTTTAAGGACCATCAAAATCTTTAAAAGGGAGTCTTAAATTGTTGTACATTGAGTTTAAATTGCTTGTATAAGCTATATTATAGCCCTACCCCTTAAATATCTTCCAAAAAATGTAAAATTAGAGAGCCCCTGGCAAGTGTTTCTGAGTTCACACAATAATATGTGGCTATGTATGTGATGCGGCTCTAAATAAATGTTAGCTGGATTCGCACACAACTTTCATACCTGAACCGTGGCACTTAAATGATTTATTTAATAGCCACAATTTATCAAAAACTTATTAAAAACCTAAAACTGAAACTATGGGTTTATTTTCTGTTTCCAGGTCCCAGAAATAAGATATTAGAAAGAAATAAGCCCACATTTTCTATCTTTCACTGTCCCCTGATCCCATATAACACATTTATTATTTCTTTCCCTGTGACTTTTTCTAATACTATTTGCTGATATTTTTCAAAAATCCCTCCATTTTAACTTGCAAGTGTAGGAATACATATTACAGACAACTATGACCCTCTCTGTGACCCCCTTTTAAACTTTAAATTGAAAAACAAACTTTTTTAAATTTCATAAATTTAAATTTCAATTTAATTTAAAAAGTTTAATTCAAATTTTAAAAATAATTACACCATTGTTTTCCTTATTAAATTTTGAAGCCTGTAGCAAAATTTCATCCATGAAACTTCAAAAATGAGCTGACAATTGCAGATTAAAATGTTCAAAACATGCTCTCTGACAGGAACGGGGACCCAATTATTTGCCCCATTGGAACGCATTGAAAATCATAGTAAATACATAGGGTCCTGTTCAATAAATAATTTTGATAGCCACCTTGGGACTTCTGGTTCATGTTAGGCATTCATTTAGAAGTGTCTAAGTGCAATCTCAGTGCCTCATGACCGGCATTCCGTTGCAAAATTTTGTTTTT
Source organism: Mytilus edulis (assembly GCF_963676685.1). NCBI lineage: Eukaryota > Metazoa > Mollusca > Bivalvia > Mytilida > Mytilidae > Mytilus > Mytilus edulis. The sequence continues at coordinate 3,430 of NW_027267321.1, read as the reverse complement.
ATTGACAACAGGGTCAGTCTGTCTACTTCCGGGAAAGAATAAAGGCTAGAATTTAGGCAATTTACTCTATGTACTGACGCCAGATTACATTTAAATCAATCAAAATTTTTACAGAAATTCAAACTAGAAAGCCTACCCTTTCAAATAAAACTACATTCAGTTACAGAACTAGTGAAATAATAACACTACACAATTTATAACAAAAGTTATATATTTTTTTTAAGAACTACATTCGTGGGTACCGGACTGGTTGCCCTAACTGGGATCCTATTCCTGTCAGACTTTATTTTTTTTCCCAGACTTAAAACTACACTTTTAAAATAAAGATATACATCTCAGTAGTTATTGTGCAAAGTTTCAAAAAATTTGATCAAACAGTTACAGAATTATAGATCCTTATCTATAACATCTCAAATACCAGAAAATTGATCGGAGAAAATCTTAAATTCATGAAGAAAATATGCTAAAAATCAGCAAAACTTTTTTATTTCAAGAGATATTTACATTCTGTAAATTGCATAAGGTAGACAAATTCATTCTTTGTATGGAAATCTAGTTGAAACCAAAATTTGTTTAAAAATAAATTAAAAATATTATTTTTTTCAATTAAAATTAAAAAATCTTCTGTTTTAAAGAATTACATATGCAAAACAAGCATACCCCATAAACAATGGTATAAAATATGAGACAAAGTCTTCAAATAGTCTGCTAAGTTCATTTAAAATACAATATAAGAGGCTAGATGCAGAGAAGTTCTCACTTGTAGCTAAAACCAGTCAAACAGCACCTCCTATAGTTTAACAGATGTGAAGGGAAATCCTTGATCTTCCTGACCGCCTAACGCTACTGTGCGTTGTTGTACTTTTGACTGCTCTAAATGTCCCACTAGTTCATATGTGTGTTCTCTTGGACACTGAAACTGTTGGTGGCTGGGATCCATGTACTTTAGTCCAAGTTCACCAACCTGAATATAGATAACAAAGACAAGTTAATAATGCAGGAACTTTTAAAAATGAAACTTAGGAAAGAAGCATTAATTAAAATGAAATTCAAACAGTGAAACTATTAAAAGAGCACTAAGTGTTTCCTTAACCAGAAGCAGATCTCCAAAAGTTCCAAAACCAAGGAAGATATAGCTCTATTCATTTACTGCTGAAATAGATACAGATAAAATTAACGGTCCTTTTAAGGACCATCAAAATCTTTAAAAGGGAGTCTTAAATTGTTGTACATTGAGTTTAAATTGCTTGTATAAGCTATATTATAGCCCTACCCCTTAAATATCTTCCAAAAAATGTAAAATTAGAGAGCCCCTGGCAAGTGTTTCTGAGTTCACACAATAATATGTGGCTATGTATGTGATGCGGCTCTAAATAAATGTTAGCTGGATTCGCACACAACTTTCATACCTGAACCGTGGCACTTAAATGATTTATTTAATAGCCACAATTTATCAAAAACTTATTAAAAACCTAAAACTGAAACTATGGGTTTATTTTCTGTTTCCAGGTCCCAGAAATAAGATATTAGAAAGAAATAAGCCCACATTTTCTATCTTTCACTGTCCCCTGATCCCATATAACACATTTATTATTTCTTTCCCTGTGACTTTTTCTAATACTATTTGCTGATATTTTTCAAAAATCCCTCCATTTTAACTTGCAAGTGTAGGAATACATATTACAGACAACTATGACCCTCTCTGTGACCCCCTTTTAAACTTTAAATTGAAAAACAAACTTTTTTAAATTTCATAAATTTAAATTTCAATTTAATTTAAAAAGTTTAATTCAAATTTTAAAAAATAATTACACCATTGTTTTCCTTATTAAATTTTGAAGCCTGTAGCAAAATTTCATCCATGAAACTTCAAAAATGAGCTGACAATTGCAGATTAAAATGTTCAAAACATGCTCTCTGACAGGAACGGGGACCCAATTATTTGCCCCATTGGAACGCATTGAAAATCATAGTAAATACATAGGGTCCTGTTCAATAAATAATTTTGATAGCCACCTTGGGACTTCTGGTTCATGTTAGGCATTCATTTAGAAGTGTCTAAGTGCAATCTCAGTGCCTCATGACCGGCATTCCGTTGCAAAATTTTGTTTTTATTGACAACAGGGTCAGTCTGTCTACTTCCGGGAAAGAATAAAGGCTAGAATTTAGGCAATTTACTCTATGTACTGACGCCAGATTACATTTAAATCAATCAAAATTTTTACAGAAATTCAAACTAGAAAGCCTACCCTTTCAAATAAAACTACATTCAGTTACAGAACTAGTGAAATAATAACACTACACAATTTATAACAAAAGTTATATATTTTTTTTAAGAACTACATTCGTGGGTACCGGACTGGTTGCCCTAACTGGGATCCTATTCCTGTCAGACTTTATTTTTTTTCCCAGACTTAAAACTACACTTTTAAAATAAAGATATACATCTCAGTAGTTATTGTGCAAAGTTTCAAAAAATTTGATCAAACAGTTACAGAATTATAGATCCTTATCTATAACATCTCAAATACCAGAAAATTGATCGGAGAAAATCTTAAATTCATGAAGAAAATATGCTAAAAATCAGCAAAACTTTTTTATTTCAAGAGATATTTACATTCTGTAAATTGCATAAGGTAGACAAATTCATTCTTTGTATGGAAATCTAGTTGAAACCAAAATTTGTTTAAAAATAAATTAAAAATATTATTTTTTTCAATTAAAATTAAAAAATCTTCTGTTTTAAAGAATTACATATGCAAAACAAGCATACCCCATAAACAATGGTATAAAATATGAGACAAAGTCTTCAAATAGTCTGCTAAGTTCATTTAAAATACAATATAAGAGGCTAGATGCAGAGAAGTTCTCACTTGTAGCTAAAACCAGTCAAACAGCACCTCCTATAGTTTAACAGATGTGAAGGGAAATCCTTGATCTTCCTGACCGCCTAACGCTACTGTGCGTTGTTGTACTTTTGACTGCTCTAAATGTCCCACTAGTTCATATGTGTGTTCTCTTGGACACTGAAACTGTTGGTGGCTGGGATCCATGTACTTTAGTCCAAGTTCACCAACCTGAATATAGATAACAAAGACAAGTTAATAATGCAGGAACTTTTAAAAATGAAACTTAGGAAAGAAGCATTAATTAAAATGAAATTCAAACAGTGAAACTATTAAAAGAGCACTAAGTGTTTCCTTAACCAGAAGCAGATCTCCAAAAGTTCCAAAACCAAGGAAGATATAGCTCTATTCATTTACTGCTGAAATAGATACAGATAAAATTAACGGTCCTTTTAAGGACCATCAAAATCTTTAAAAGGGAGTCTTAAATTGTTGTACATTGAGTTTAAATTGCTTGTATAAGCTATATTATAGCCCTACCCCTTAAATATCTTCCAAAAAATGTAAAATTAGAGAGCCCCTGG
>NW_027267320.1:0-31864 GCF_963676685.1 Mytilus edulis | reverse complement strand
GATGATTGTCTTTCGCGGAAATGATGATCATATTCTAAGTATTGCTACTATCAGGTATATTTGTATCTAGTCTTATGTGTACTTTCGGTCATAATGTATGCATGTTACTAGTACCTAATACGATATATATATGGGTTAAGTAAATTCTACATAGGATAAACTCATCATAGATACGCCAGACGCACGTTTCGTCTACAAAAGACTCATCAGTGACGCTCGAATTGTTAAAAAGGCCAAATAAAGTACGAAGTTGAAGAGCAATGAGGACCCAAAATTCCTAAAAGTTTTGCCAAATACAGCTAAGGTAATCTATGAAAGTTCAAATATGAATTTACTGATCCAATGTTTATCGTATTAGGTCATTAGTGCACTGTGTAACGTATTTATTACATTCCAGCTCCTTTGTTCTAACATGGGTGATCTGAGCCGGATCACCCCTACCAGATAACCCCAGTTTGAGTTTCTTTGTTATTCATGCTTTCCTTTGTTCTGTAACATTTTGGCGGGAATGTCAAATCCACTATAAAACTTATAGTTAAATATACAATTATACGGAAAAGACTATCTATCAAAATTCACGTAGAAAAAATCCAGTGTATATGCTGGGATTCGAGCTCAAAACCTTTAGCATATCAAGCCACGACACAACCACTACACTAGGATGACTGGATACAAACTATCAGTAATTTAACATACCTAAAGGAAGCAAGATATTTTTATAAGTGGGGAGAGTTGACAGACCTTTATGCAGTGGGGTTTAAACCCTTTTCGTTAATACGTAAGTTGTCAGTGATTTTTCAGTTTGATTTTACGCTTTTTCAAAAGTGGGGCGAGTCGGTAAACAAGAGTGGGGCGATTTTGTTTCATAAAGTGGCGATATAGGTTGGGCCGATTGGCCAGTGGGGCGAGTTTACATTGTTTGATATCTACTCATCGTGTTCGGGGTCAAAAAGGGTATAAATCATATAGTAATGTATAAAAGAGGGACGAAAGATACCAAAGGGACAGTCAAACTCATAAATCTAAAACAAACTGACAACGCCATGGCTAAAAATGAAAAAGACAAACAGAAAAACAATAGTACACATGACACAACATAGAAAACTAAAGAATAAACAACACGAACCCCACCAAAAACTAGGGGTGATCTCAGATGCTCCGGAATGGTAAGCAGATCCTGCCCCACATGTGGCACCCGTCGTGTTGCTTATGTGATTACAAATCCGGTAAATAGTCTAATTCGGTAGGTCACATTCATGAAAGGGAAGGGTATTGTAGTTACGACGTAAAGAACATATCCGATATCATTAAGTATATTATAATGGTTGTGTGGCGTTCTAAACTAGATTTTATGAATTGTAAATGGTTTTTCGTCTAATCTAAAACAGCTGGTATGTAAAATAGTTATCCCACTCGGACTTAGTGCGTCAGTATTTGATCACCCTCTGGCCTCCGCCCATCGGGGTGATCTTATACAGACACACCGAGTCATCGTGGGATAACTATTAATTACCGACTATTTTAACATCTGACATTAAGATAAGTGGCATATCAAATTGACAAAATCTTCAGTATACAGAACCTACTCCTATAAGTCTTTACAAAAACAAATGCCAACAATGTTTTCTGCATTTATTTCAATCGTTCTTTTTTCAAATGATTCCTCAACTACCACTACCAACCATGTATTAGAATAAGCCACGCCTACTTACCCCTTACAAAATATAAACGTCTCCACGCGGTCGCTTTTAACCAATTATATTCAAAGATGTTTAGGGTAATATTGATATGTTGTACTAACATGGTTGCATGTCGTATACTTGCCGGTAGTCTGGGACAAATTTTTGTTCTCCATGTCAATCTCGATATTTTGAATTTAGATGCCATTTTGAGTAGCCGAATTTAACTTCCTGCTACCTTTTCATTCAAAAACACCAAAAAATAAAATGTGATGAATTATTGATCATAACGTGGCATTTTGTATATACGCCCTGTTATTCGCAATTGGTCTCTCCTGGCTTGATATGGGAAATTGGGGCTGATAACAGGGTCAATATTGAAAATGACATGTAATAATCTACAGTTAATGTATGAATGCTTAATAAACAGTTATAACAATACCATATAAATGGTATTAACAGTTGTTGCAAGCAACGTGTTGAATAAAAATGAGTTTCAAAAATGAGTTAGGAAGATCCCTGAGAAAGTTTACAACATCCACTTGCAATTGTCACTTTGCATATTATTTTCCACATTTAGGTTTATGGTCTTTTACATTGACAGTAGTAACAAGTACACAATCAACAAAAGAAATACTGCAGCAATTACATATTCATTGTATAACAAACGCATTTCTGTTCACCGAGACAGGCAGGCACAAGGAATCCTAATCCATAAAAATCTATTATGCGCATTCACAAAATAAATTCATTATAGCATGATAATCAGAAACGAGTAAGTGAAGTGTATCAAACAACTTTAAGGTAATATGTTCATATGTGCATTGCAGCCAACAGAGGATATATTTAGTTTTTCTATAATACAGCTGATCACTTCTGAGATATACACATGCTTCTGTTAATCCAAATAATAATTTTATAAGAACCGAAAGAAAATTTCAGTATCGATGTTATTCATATCAATGTCATACAAATCAATGTCAAAATATATATGTATCTGTTATTAGAGATCTAATTAATTCAAGATCAAGTGATTGAGTTGAAAACATCTATTTAATCGAACCTGAGATAAAAGGTACATCAGATATATTTAAGTCTGCCTCATATCTTGACTGACCGCTAGAAGTTGACAATGATGGTCTGTCGAAAACAAATCTTTACGACATAATGGAAGATTAATTAAACTTCCAAATTGAGCACTTTACATTTCTATGTTTCAACATTCTAGCAGCACCTTCATACGGAGTATATATCTTTCAGTTTACACGATAAGCCGAGACTTGTACTCGTATCATGACTATCTTGATAAAGGGTTGCTGCGCACAAGGAAGCTTTCAAATAAAAAAATGTGTTGAAATCATCCCCCATAAATTTTACAGACGCGATCACGCTTTGGTTTACCTTTATGAATAAAAAGTAAAATCACAAAAGTACTGAACTCCGAGTAAAATTGAACACGGAAATTCAAATAATTACCGTTGCACAAATGACGACTATTACCTATGTTATTTCAACTGACAGGATGGAGCTTGCGTTTTAATTTGCATGAGGACAGTCTATTTGAAGATATGTGTGATTACGATGATTGCCGTTATAATTATTATTGATTTCTCATCACCTATCAGTGACCTTTAAGGAATTTACAACAGAATGACTGGACACTTCATTGAACCACTTATCTATAGATGGACTGGTTTATTATGAGCGAACTGGATAAACTCCGCCCAATCAAGTGAAATAAATCGAGTAATACTATTGTAGAAACATTTTGTATTATGATTTTCACTAGCTGTGATACAGTTATAGTAAAACTGTTTATAAAGGGTTTGGGGTCTATCTTCTTTTTTTTCTCTCTCTTTAGAAAGATAAACCATACGGTTCAGATAAGGATAACTACCAAACTGTATTGACAAATCACTGCGTCTGGTATTTTGAGGGTATAAACATCAGTTCGCTGATTTGTAACTTTGGGCAATAATGTAACCTATGTTTCCTTTGTTAATTTTGTTCATTGAATTTTCGTATGTTTACTTCACATATTGCACAAGATTTCAGTCATTTTGGATGTCGTTTCTGTACAAAATTCGTTACCGAAATAATGGTGTAGGAAGATATGATTTCATATAATCAATTCATTTTCTTAGAATTTGATTAAAGAAACAGCGAGAATCTTTGTAACAGTATAATATTGTGTAGTATTGTTCTGTTTATTTCGTACTTTTTGGTTTTGTAATCTATTAAAAATTTTGTTAAGAGTATACCAATATTTCCTGTATTGATTGATATTTAATATTTATGCTACTTTTGTTTGTCTATTTATTGAGATAAACAAAGTGATAGGGCTGAGACTACACAATCAAGTTAAAGCCAGACACATGCATATGCTTATCTCATAGTTTCCGTAGTTGTCTTCTGTTAGACTTAGGGGTCAGCTAGAACTTGTCATATTGTATATAGACACCTGTATTTGTTTTTATTGAAAATACCGCCAGCTAGATTCCTTTGACACATCTAAAAAATAAATGTGTTATATTATATATAATTCACATGCACGTTTCTTTACTAAAATCGAAATTGATACATAATTCAAAACCTCTTTGATTAGAATCCTAAATATCTAATTATTGAAATCCTGACTGATAAAAGTACTTTGTATTTTAAAGTCTGCTCTTCTTCTTTCCGAAGTTTTTGAACTACTAGTTTAAATCTGTAACTCTTATATGTGCTAATTTTCACCTTAACGAACATATTAAGGAATGTTTACTTATGATTAAAATGGTTGATAAATGCAGCGTACTGTTGATTTGTAAATAATAAAATACTTACAAATACTGATACCACAACCAAATGGTTATAATTTGTTTACAGTATCCTATTTGTTAGAACTATCATTATCCATTCTAAAGGTACGTTGATGTACACATGTACGAATGTTGTAACAGAAGGCATAACTAATTGCATATTTTGAAATGATTGCCCCATACACTCCTTTAACAATTGTTTCATGGTATGTCACGGTTGAAAGATCCTTCAAAACACTTTCAATATTTACTTGTAATATTGCAGCATTTTGTTCTCCTTAATGTTTTCAGGCTCCATAAGAGGACAGTAGCATAAAGTACATAATCCAGAAAAAAAATCGTATGAAACATGGTTTTGTTTACCCAATTACACACAATACAAACTATTACTGCCTACAGAGACAGCAAGGTATGAGGAATTCGTATCTGGAAAACAATTGCACAAATAAAAGGGTTTGTGTATTAGTATACCAGTCCAACTAGAAACCTCTCAGAAAGTTATTTGTAGGTTTCTTTATGGCTGCGTATTATACATCAACCAACCCAAATAGACAACCCAGTTTAGTAATGGTATTAGTGCCTGACGAAGGAAGTCAAGAGATTACCATATTTGTATACCCAGTAAACCTTCAATTAAAACAGTTGGTAATAGATAACATTTGTGATATTATTATTTCTTTAAAATCCATGCATGGGACTACATGGATATCATGTATGAGTGTCAGTATCAAAGACGACATCGGATATGACATAGTCACAACCCGGTCCGCCGTTTTTGAATGTATCTAATTGCCAATTTGGATGCTAAATAAATCCTTATTTAATAAATCATGAGTCAAAGTGTTGCAGAAAATTCTTTCTTTGCAAAAATTAAAGTTATAGTAAATACAGACAACTGTTACAATAAATTCTTATACGGAAGACTTTAAGCTTGAGCAACACGAACACAACTATTTTTATAAAACGATAGTACCATTAGGTAGGTACGCAGTTCCGGCTCACTAGTGAAACCTGTCACCGTTAAGTTGTAGTGGAGAAAAATTTCATACTGTAGCTCAAAGTGTATATCGCGTTTCAAATTATATTTAAAATACATTTGTATGGTGCAGGGCCGTAACTAGTCTCTTTTAATAGTGAGGCAAAATATATTCGCCGCCAGAAGCTCTGAGAAAAATAACGCAAAATCGCGCATTCTGAGCGTTTCCCGGACTCTTTCTTACATAGAAACGCAAATAATTTTTAGCTATTTTTTCGACAATATTCTGATCTCAAAGCAAAAACATTAATTCATTGTTATTTAAAACTTTAAGGTTTTAGGGAGAACATTAAAAGACCGATTTGCAGGATAAAACAAAAATCGTAATTTTCATCATCATTAATACTGGATCTGTCTATCTGTTCTTGTCTTGTATTGTGCTGACCTGTGATTTTTTTATAACTAGACTTAGATATAATGACAGTGCAGTCTGAGTAATATACTTTAAGTACTAGTACTGCTTAAGTCTACCCTATAGGGACCATATTGACTTTGTTTTACGGTATTTATGATTCTTTCATTATTGAAGACCCTCCAGCAACTATCAAGATGAAGAACAGCAAAAAAAACTTTGACCATTGATCATTTTCTTTATACATTGTGTGCGATTAGCTCCCGTGCACGTGTACTTCATATTCCTTCACTGTCTGTTAAAGGGTCTGAACACGACTTAATGTAACCCTTGAATGTAAAAGGTTATATGGCAATACATTGATGTTTTTTTTCTTCAAAAAATTATTTGATACCGGGAAATTGGTGGACTTACTTTAATTTAAACCATGTCAGCTATCTAGTTTTATCCACAGGCGCTTGGGTACTATATGATACAGATATTTTTTTCTGTATTATATACCCAAGCGCCTGTGGTTTCATATACAAAAAAAGGCAGTTTTGTATTCTTTGATATCAAGTTAAATTCTCCATGAAGAAACAACCATTTTTTTCTGTGTCTGCATCGTATATTAAAATATTTTCTCGCATAATGCCTGGACATCGTTGGACATGCAATATTACACAGTGTGACACGTTTACAAATGAAAATTAACAATCAGACTAGTCATTATGTAGGACAATAAATGAACAAAAGACAAACCCGAGACACAGAAGTAAAAACAATAGACCATCAACTCTGAAAAGTCATTTCATACATCGGGTTCAATCACCAACTTTCTACATAAGAAAATGCCTGTACCAAGTGAGGAATATGACATTTGTTATCCATTTGTTTGATGTGTTTGAGCTTTTGCCAGTAGATTAAGGACTTTCTTTTTTGAATTTTCATCGGAGTTCAGTATTTTAGTGAATTTACTTTTTTTATAGTTTTTTTCATATGGTTTGTCTTGTGTTTATGGATTTCATTTGTCTTTTTGCTATTTCTAATGGACATGATCCGAGTTATGGAGTTCAATAAATCTTTTTATATGTCATGACCATAAAAGTTGAGCTGCATTTTCAAGACTACATCATTATAATGAGCTAGGGTAACCATCGTCATCACAAAGATATGTTTTTGTCGATTATCTTTCAAGATAAGAATACATGAATATCAATACACTTTATAACAAATTCTAATATGACGTGCTTCTTTAGCTTTGTGAACAACACTGTGATAAAATTCTCGATAAAATATACTTAGCGCAGACTCAGAGATATACATAGTAATGGCTGTTACAATATACTTCCCACGTAAATCTACATGTATTGGAACCTATTTGCAGGCCCTTTGCCGATTTTATTGTTTTAAAAAGTGCAATTAAAAAAAGACAGAATAACTTTTATTCTTATTCGTATGCATAATAAAAGGAAGTAATGCACAAGAGCTCGGGGAAATCAACAAAATAAAAATAAAATAAAATTCCGCGAAAGTTTATTAATCTTTTTGGCGCGTTTAAGTCATTTCAAAACATGACGTCATACAAATGAAACCGCTAAAGTTGAATGTTTTCTGTGACGTGAACCATCGGAATTCGTATGCTATTGTATTAAAACTAATTTTTGAGGTAGGTTTTGTTTTATTTTCTATTCTATTGCATTTTTCGCATATTTACTCATTTCAGCAAGTCAACATGGCGGCTCCTTAGTTACAAAATGTCGACTTTGGATTTGACGGAAGCTTACGAGAAAAACATGTAAATTAAAAATGGCAAATGTTGGGTTTGAGAATTTAAAGAATTAAAATGATTTTTTCCAGCAGTTATTCTAGAAATAAACTTCGCAAGCTACATATTTATAAAGATATTTGAGCTTTATCTAACAGGGAGTAAAAAAGAACAGCCACACACACAGCATACCCTCCCTCGCTTCAGTTTTTTAATGACCGTATTTGTCCTATTAGAATCGAAATAATTCATGGAAGCCATAGATTGTTGGAAATTTACACATGGCCTGGGGCCGTGATATTCGTTAATTTTATCCCTCGCTAACGCTCAGGATAAAATTCGAATATCACGGCCCAGGCCATGTGTAAATTTCCAACAATCTATGGCTTCCATGAATTATTTCTTAAATAATCACAGCAAATCCATAAAAGTTAATTATGGGATTAAATATAACAGTTATTCATATTCCAAATCTATCGAATAATGTTTGCAAGATAAAAGATAAAATATCAAAAATGAAAGTGTTCAAAAGTACACAAAATGCACTGCAAACGTTAATGAAATATAATAATGGGTACACACTATTAACAAAAGCTCCTAAATAACGATGAAGGAAGAATGGTTCATTGTCGGTAGATGATAAGTAATTTTCGTCTTCCTCTTCCTCTTCTGACTCTACGCAACATGTTCTCTTAAAAGCACAACATTGTTGTCCACTGTTTTCATCATTTGGATCGTTCAAAGCCCAACAAGATAGTACACCGATACAACACAGGTTACAATCACATGACCAGAGCTTGCAAGAAGGTTTGCATTCATCAATTACAAGCTTCTTACCCCATAAACAGCATGGCTTCGAACATTCATATCTTAAATAGAACAAGAATAAACACAAATATCATCGATATTCACAATTGATGTTATAGAAACGTACACGCATGCACAGACGACGTATGACAGATGATAAATTTGATGTTTTCTGTCATTTTAATGGAATAGAGATAACAAATAAAGATAACAGTAGTATACCGCTGTTCGAAATTCATAAATCGATAGAGAAGAAAACATTCCGGGTTACATATTGTATTTGAAGCTACGCGACATCAATTGGTGATTTCATGGTTACAAATACCAGTACTTAATTTGCGAGCATCAATTAACAATTGATGCCGTCGGAGCTTAATATACATAGTACAGTTTTCTCCGAAAACAAATACATTAACACCTGTCTTTTTTTTTAAAATGTGTTTACAACACAAAAAAGGACGAAAATGGCATTTAAGAATTTTTATTTCTGTCTTTAAAAGAAAAACGAGTTTTTTCGTGCCACAATAACGGTCTACTCTTATAAATACCATCTTCAATTACATGGTATGTGTACATTTATACGACATATTCATGTTTCGTCTACACCACACTAACGGCGCTCGAATAGGGATAATTGTTTTGAAAAGGTATTTATAAAACACCTTTTATATTTCTTCATTACAGGGTCAAGTCGTACAATATCAGTGAAAGCATCATATACAAAGAATAATACTCACGTGTAGAAGCAACAACAACAAGGACACAAACATCTCATACATCCTTTCAAGGAACATTCAGTGGGACAGCAGCAGCTACAACAACTGCAACAACTACTTTTTTTCTTCTTTTGCACCGTTTGCGTCATGAGGGTACTTTCCTCACAACACGTTGCACTAGTTATATAACGCCATATATTACTAATCATTGCCATGCCACCATTAATTACAGCAGTTATCCTTCTTTTCAGATGTTTCTCATCGTAAAATACATCAGTGTTGCAGCTCGGTAAGCAAACATTTTGATAGCGTAAAAGGAGAATAGCTTGCGGGATTTCAATTAATATCAATTTATATAAAGTCTCTGTTCGACCGTCAAGGAATTTTTTCGGATAACTGAGGATACCTTTCCGCTTTTCCAAGTTTCTCAGGTTTTTCTTTTCCTGATTTTCTTTAAACACAATTTCGCCTCTTATCTGATAGATAATATTAGAAATTTGAATTAAAGCTATAGCTGTACCTGCAATGGTGAAATACATGTAGTTGTGGGCTATGTCCTCCATGTCTGTGCAATTTTTCCCGGAGTTGTCAAATTTGGAGGTTCCATTAACATACAAAGGAGGGTCTTTCATATCAAACCACTGCATCCAGTCAGAGACGCTATCCATCACGATAAACAACGCTGAAACTATTCTTGTCAGAATGACTCTCTGCGACTCTCGCTTCTTCTGCAATTTTGGAATTTCTTCATCATCACCTCTACTCATTGTTTGGTCCGGCGGAAAAGATGATGGTCGAGTCTTTCTTCTTCGCCTAGAATTGTTAGAAAATTCATCTTCGGGTAGTTCTACTGTTGAAACACTTGCACGATCGAAATGATCCATTCCATTCAACGGATATTGGTTCATGGCTCTTGGTTGCTGGTTAATAGGTGCTGCCATTCGTGGAGGTTCTATGGCCAACCTTCTTCTAGAATATTCATGTGGTACCACTTCTGGATAACGGTCATCTATTGCAGGGAGGGATGTACTCGGAATGTATCCCCTATTAGTAAAGGATGTTTCTACACTCCTACCGCTAATTTCAAAAGAAGGAACGCTGGTATTATGGGCAAATCCTTGTGGATGTTGGTACGTTGGTGGAATTGACGGGAAACTAGCCGAATTTCCCCGGTATCCGAAAGAACGTTCAACTGTTTTTTCGTGAGCTTCATATGATTCAAAGGAATTTCGATCAAAACGCCTATCCATTTTTGCTCCTTTCTTCTCTGAACTGAATTGAATTTATGTATCAAAGTGTCGTTTTGTCTTTTTAAGATTTTGAACTTTGTCAAATAGAAGAGACGTGATAGATAATTGTGATTTGAGTCAAAGGTAATACTTCTTATCGCTCGGTTTAAACTACATGTAGTATTATGACATGTACAAGATTCAACAATATTGCATAATAATAACAAGTGGTTAGTTTGAAATTCTTCTTATACTTTACGAGTTTTTATATATTTTTTTAACTTTAAATAAAATAACTGGGTTAACGATTCCATGTGCAAGGTTTAAATTTGAAAATGATATGATAAACTATTTCAACAAAAATATGGTTCTAAAGAACATCATATAAAAGCAATGGATCCGCCTATGAGCTTTAATGTGATTTAATTCAAGACGTACGGCTTTGTCAAATTTCATCAAAATTTCTATTTTTCCTTATTCAGGATATAAACAAAAATACTGAACTAGCAAAGCAACTTAAAAAAAGAAGTACTTAAAACCTGATAAAATGACCGTTTTGAAAGAAAGAAAAAGGTAGGGTTTATCTTTCTATTGTCATCAACTAGAAGAATTATGTGTTTTAACCATGAAACAATGGACTATAAAGGCAGCAGTAGTATACAGCTGTTTGATAGTCATAAATCGACTGAGAAGAAAACAAATCCAGGTTACAAACTAAAACGCATCAACTGTAAGAGGAAAACAACGAAACAACAGAATTCTCCTTTAAACCTTTAAAAATTTGAGGGAAGTAAGTCCCTTTTTTTAGTTAGTTGGAATTAACATTTATTATTATTCAATGTTTAAAACTCATAAATCAGTTAAAACATATAAAAAAACCAATAGTGAATTGCTGAAACCCTATAGCAGCAAAAGCAGATGTTTTTACGTCATCTCCTATATGCAAACCAAGTTTACTTTAATAAGATGGCTAAATCCTTTACCTTATATCTTTAAGTAGCTGAACTGAATTTTTCTTGTGAGTCTTTGCGATTTAGCCAATATTTACGACCAGTTTGACAGCTGACACTAGTTATTTCGAGCTATTTTCGGTCTATTACGAATTATGAGTTATTTTGGTGTATTTGCGATACAATTCCACAATTTGTTGCGAGTTGTCAGGAAAAGTATTTGCGACTTACAGACATTTTAACAACGATCCCGCTACGATTATACCACGTTCTCACCACGCTTATTCTGCTACCTCACCACGATTATCACTATGACCATACCACGATTTATTCGATTGCAACACGATTTTACCACGCTTCTACTGCGATTAAAGCACGCTTTTACCACGGCCACACTACGCCCATACCAGGTTCATACTGCGATCTTACTACGATCCCAGCAATATATCGTCAACATCGACGTATATAAATACTGTATCATTCCTTCTATTTCACATTGATACGTAGAGTTTCCCGGAAAGAACGCAGTCATGCAACCAAAATCTACAAGAACTCGTGGGCTTGGTGGTAGGGGTAGAGGAGGAAGAGGCAGATCTGATAGTAACGAATCTTGATCGTGGTGAGGTCGCGGTATGAGGGGCATGAAAATGTTAATTTTCGTCGTTTTCACGATGAGAATACATCCTCATTACGCTTCTAGAACGATCCCGCTACGATTAAACCACGTTCTCACCAATCTCTTTCTACGATTATCATGATCATACTACGCTCCTCACGTTCTCCCAACGACCATAACACGAGTTATCCGATTGCAGCACGATCTTACCACGCTTCTACTGCGATTATAGCACGTTCTTATTACGATTATACAACGTTCATACCGCGATCTCACTACGTTCTTAGCAATAACGGCAACATCGTGTTCCGTATAAATACTGTTCCATTCCTTATTTTTCTGATTAATACGTAGATTTCTCGGAAACAACACAGTAATGCCACCAAAATCTACCAGAACACTTGGGGTGTGGAGGTAGGGGTAGATGTTGAGGCTGAGGGAGCCCTGATAGTAACGAATCTTGATACAGCAGATATGTCGGACCGACCAATCCAACCTGAATCACAACCTATTGCTGGTCCATCAAGCTCAAATGACGATGTTTTAGCAAACGATACCAGGGATGACACAGATGTGCCAAGCATGGTTGTGGCGCCGTTAGAGAAAAAGGACAAGATGTCCAAATTACAAACAAACAAACTAAACCTAGAGAGCTTTTATATATTTTATGTGAAAATGACGATATGCATGATGGTCGTAGTATGAACGTAGTCAGGTCGTAAGAAGAGCGTGATAAGGACGGTATGGGCGTGCTAGAATCGTACTATGGTCTTGAACGACGTGGTGTAAACGTGGTATAGTCGTAGTGGAAGCGTAGTTGGATCGCGGTGAGAAAGTGATGGTCGTAGTGAGGTCGTAATAACGTCGCTGTGAGATCGTAGCTGTCGCTACGATGGTACATCGACTTTTGCGATCTTACCACGATCTTACTGCGCTCTCACTACGCTTCTACTACGACCTGATTTCGCCGCAAACGCACTACGATTGTTTTGAACATGTTCAAAGTTGATCCCCGCTCATCACGATCATGAAAGCCCTCACCACGACCTTACTGCGATATACACGATCGCACTACGCTTTTCAAAATTTGCATTTTTATCAAAGATCGTAGTGCGCTATTAGTGTGATGGAGGTATTATATTGATATACACAGTATTTTAAAATGAATGTTTTTCTGACAAAAACGTAGTTTTATATATATACTATAACATATGTGGTGTGATTGCCAATGAGACAACTCTTCACAAGAGACAAAATGGCACAGCAATTGAAACAACTTTTTAAATTAGGTCACCGTACGGCCTTCAACAACGAGCAAGGCCTATACCACATAGTCAGCTTTAAAATGCCCCGAAATGACAAATGTAAATCAATTCAAACAAGAATGTGTGTATGTTTTACTACCCTTGTGTGTCTTTGAACCCAGCACAACCCCACTGTTTTCAGTTGAGTCCCAACGAATTCCTGATGTAACAGAAGACATATAAGCGCCATTTTTAGTCTTCAATGCTCGTCAACTTCGAGCCTGACTTAGCCCTTCTAAAAGTAATAGAATTTCGAGCTTCTCTGATGAGACGTTTGTAGAAAACACGCACGTCCTATGTACACAATTGATATGATGAGTTTATAATCATTATTCTTTGTTCATATCTCATTGATTCATCTAGACTTCACAGATAATTACTATACCACTTTCAAAAGTCAAATGATATCAATGTCGAAACATTCGAATATCTGTATTATACAAATTGTCAATATTTACATTGTAAAGCTGCAAGTTTATGAATTGGACTGAAAGCACATTTTAATAGAATTCATTAAAGCCTGAACTACTATTGTCTCTTGTAATATATACACATGAACAAGTCAAATTATAACGTCCTTCTGAGAAGATGAGTATCTCAGAACTATAGAAATTAACGGCAATCGTCTCCTAACAAAGTAATATTGATTTGTGTTGATATACGAATTGTACACCGATTGTCAATTTCCCTGTTCTTGATGTTGTTGTTTCATTGGTTTCTTTTTAATGATTGTGCTTTTCTCATACGGTTTGATATTTTCGTGAGTGTCTTGGGTTTCGTCACCGATGATTCTTTTGTAGGCGAAACGAAGTCTAATGCTCACAATCTAAATCCTTGTATTTATGATGAGTTGGTGCGGAGGGAAATATTTACTCATTCATCGAACACCAAGGTAAATTAAAAAAGAAGACTATAAAATTGACAAAATCTAACATTAGATCTTACCAACCAACGTAAAATGGAAAACAAATGTAATATTTCCGTGTTTTCATATACATGATTAATGGGAGTTTGATAAAGCTTAAACAGGGTTAAGTCACAGATATGGAAGTGTGGTTTAAAAATGGGATAGTGGTGTGCTGTCATAAATTCTTAGGAAATGTCCGTTGTGCATTTTACATGTTGTAATATAGTATTATATTATTTATTTATGTATTTCTCTGTGCTGAGTTTTGTTGATTGTACTGCATTCCTGTGACGCTTGTCATTTTATCGGTATTTGTAACATTGACATATAAGTGGGAGGTTTGGGAAGCCATTAAACAATGTTAAACCCATTATTTTTCTTAAAATGTACTGTATCAAGTTAGAAATATGGCAGTTTCTACGTATGTATGCGTTTGCTTTGTTCCGTTGTTTTTCTTTTATAGTTGTGTGCTTTCTTCGGGTTAAGGTGTAAAATCAGCTTAACGTTTAAATTACGTTGTGTTGTTAAAGAAATATAAAGCTTCCCAATGATCAAAATAAGTGTTTGTCAAAATGCTATATAACCAGTGTAATTTTTCTGATAAAACGGTTGGTTAAAATTTTTTGAAATTTTTATTTTTTTGTCAAAGGGTCAAATTAAATACTTTGTCCAAATTTTATGAAAATTAAACGAGCCAAATTTATTTTAGTGAAGATGTTGGGTACCACCTTAAGTTTGTTTCCCGGATTTGTTTGCTTCATCGAATAATGACCAATGAACAGCACTGTACTACTGTTGTCTTTATATACAAACTGCAATACTTGGTTAAAAGTTCTGTTTTCATAAGGATTTTTACAATGATACTGTTTATAAAGATGTACTTTTCTTTAGCTCGATAGACGTATTTATAATAATGATGACCAAAGTGTTATTCCTGTGTCTGGTATCTAAAAGAATAAACAAAGATGTGTTTATTAATAATTTTGGTAAAACCTGCCTCATATTCATATGCATATTTTCGGCCAGGAACAATATTCGTAGTTTAGGTTATACTGGGATAACATCTGTATAATGCTGTCCTTTTTGTTATACCCCAAGTATCGTTTTGTGACGTTTCTTTGATGAATTCGCATCTGAGGTTATATATAATTAAAAAATGTAGTTCTGTTTAACAAAAGACATATCAGGGCAAATGTTTAAACAGAAAGATGAGTATGGTTTTCTCGTGTCCAATCTATTTCACTTTGAGTAAAAAAAATATGTTTAAACTAAACAGAAAAATGATACGTTATTTTATATTTTCCTTATGTTCAAACTTTATTTAAAAAAAAAATTTAATATACAAATTTCTACTTTTAAAAGATAAATATATGCTATAGTCTGATTATAATAGGGAATAAATACAGTGTACTGTTTTGTCATTTATCACATATTTACTGACACCAAAAACAGCTTTAGTTTTTCGCCACATGTTTTCATTAAAATATTGTGGTGGCCACGGTGGACACGGCGGACAGTATCACATTGATAATACTTTCAATGATTGGATAATCAAACTCAAGACAAAACACGCTGCATATGTTCCCAAAATACACAAACACATACAGAAAATTAAAAACTGTAGCAAGGGAGGTGTTAAATACAAGTGGTTCATAATCAAAAAGATCAGAACATCCATCTGAACAGTTACAACACTCGCTTGTCACATCGCAACATTTTTGAGCCCCCATTGGTTTTTCAGGGTCCACAAGTGGACAGTAGTGAAAAGTACAAATTCCACAAAAAACCTTACAAAACCACGGTTCAGTATAGCATTGACACATATCGCAGATGCATTTCTTTCCACAAATCCAACATCCACACATAAGGCATTCGTATCTAAAAAAAAGAACATTTGTTTACACAAATCAAACAGCTAAACATAAGGCATTCGTATCTACAAAAAAGAATATTTGTTAACACAAATCCAACAGCTAAACATAAGGCATTCGTATCTACAAAAAAGTACACTTGTTTACCCAAATCTTATACCTTGTACTGTTAATTATAGTATAACTAATCGCCGTATTTGAATATCAAAAAATAAGACAACGCGTGACCGAACGACGCATGGATTAAACGATGTGCGCAGCACGAGTTTAATCCATAGCGGCGTTCGGTCACAAGTTGTCTTATTTTTGATATTCAAATACGGCGATTAGTTATACTTTTTATTACATTGTCAAATTGCTTTTTTTTTATGAAATAAATGTAGAAAATGTAAGGAACTATATGTCTTTCCTACGCATGTTTTGTTTCGACGTTATCGACGTCTTGACAACGGCTATTGTTGTATGACGTCAGAGAGTGAAATAACCACGTTTATTTCACATGTGAAATTATCGGTTTTTATCTAACTGGGAAATCAATGTAATTCATTGCAACCAATGTAATAATAGAAGGTCATACTATTATCAGACACCAACATTAAGCTATTATGGTTGTACGGTATTGATAATGTAATCTTACAACCTATTTTTATTTAATCTTTTCTTTTGAATTAAACATTTGAATTAAATTTTTAACTCGTACTAAAATTTTGCGAAGCTGCAATTTCTTTCGAAGTATATTCAACAACAAGAAGGAAGAAGGTTAAACATATATAGTTGCGACGATTGTTATATGGTTTGATTTTAAGAACGTAGAAATCAAACACGTCAACTAAAAACGTTTACCTTCTCTCGAAAAATGTGCAATATCTTTTATATAATCATTTGACAGAGGTAAATAAGTTAATAAAATGAAAGCATATTCAATTTTTAAATAACTTCAATAGACTGGAAACGGATATTTGTTTTATTTTGTTTTATTTTGTTCAACTGACATTCATGATGGCGAGGTACATAGCAACGAGCATATCATTTATTTTATGATTTGGTGCGTACGGTGCGATTTTTTAATGTTGTACGCGTAAGATAAAAACAAACAAAAAAGAAAAAAAAAGATATGTCAGGGATGTATAAACACTTCAAAAGATATATTAGAGCTTTCTTACAAATTGACGGAAGGTACGAAGGAACGTAAAGGGAGCACGTATTTCATTTCCACAATAAAAATTTAGAGTCTTTGTTTTATCCGCTCAAAAAGCGTTCTTTTCTAGATCAAATTTATCTTTCAAAAATAAGCATATCGTAAATAATACACGCTTTTAATATAAGAAAACAAAGAAAAATAGTGTCAAATACACTTACGTCCGATACGTTACGTTAAGAAACAGATTTTGTGTTAATTTTTTTTCTATTAATGTTATGTTAAATGTTAAACAAGAATGTGTCCAAAGTACACGAATGCCCCACTCGCACTATAATTTTCCATGTTCAATGGACCATGAAATTAGATAAAAAATATAATTAGGCATTAAAATTAGAAAGATAATATCATAAGGAACATGAGTATTAAGTTTCAAGTTGATTGGACTTCAACTTCATCAAAAACTACCTTGACCAAAAACTTTAACCTGAAACATGCACTTTCATTTTCTATGTTCAGTGGACCGTGAAATTGGGGTCAAAAGTTTAATTTGGTTTAAAAATTAGAAAGATAATATCATAAGGTACATGTGTACTAAGTTTCAAGTTGATTGGACTTCAACTTCATCAAAAACTACCTTGACCAAAAACTTTAACCTGAAGCGGGACAGACGGACGAACGGACAGACAGACAGACGGACGAACAGACAGACGAACGGACGCACAGACCAGAAAACATAATGTCCCTCTACTATCGTAGGTGGGGCATAAAAAGGTAATGTAACTCTTGTGATCGCAGGCGACAAATGTGAAACTCTAACTTTAATTGCAACTTCAGTTTAATATGAACGTTACAAAGTTCACACTGTTAAACAAGTATTAAATATGGAAAAAAGAAAAAAAACAAACAAGTTATGGGAGCAACCATTGAACTTCAAAAGAGAAGGGGTTATGTTTTGTTTCTTTTTTAGTTTTTCGACGCTATCAATCAAATTTTTTTTTCAAAAGTTTTACACTATAGGGTAAATGTAAAATCTGGATTCAGAATTTTTTGTTTGTAATCTGCAAGACCGTAAGACCACAATATTTTTGTTTGGTCAAATAGGGAATCAAAATATTTTTAAAGGAAAAAGCATCCCTCTTCGGAAGTGAATTGTTCCCTTACACTCAAAGCAAAAACGAGAAACTTGGGTGTTTTGGAAATTAAACCGTCTCTCTCTCTCTATTTGACTTAATTGTATATAATAAATTTTTAAAAAGATTTAGAATTAGGGGCTAGGAATGTGTCTGTTGAGTAGAGGTACTTTTGTGCGAATCCCCCGTAAATCTGCCCTTGAGCTTTGGTTCATTAACATACATATTTAAACACCTAAATATATATCAATAAAATAAATCTACAAATTTGCATCATTTATGTTGTGGATTTTATAATGACGATTTAACAGTACACATACTTGAAAGATAGACGCGAAGATGTCACTCAACGTCCATGAAGGTTCAGTACTGTAGGCAAAATGCAATTATACGTTCCATAGGAGATAGCCTAACTCCGGTGTATCATATAGCAGCATACGGTATAGTATGAAGATCATCTTTTTTCTTCATTTTATTATTTTGGCATTGCAAATATTGAATCAAGGAAGTATTTGTTTTTTGTTTTTTTTTCCTTATTTTTCTGTATAAAGGGAAGAAGACAATGTATTTCCTTTGATATTTTCTTAGGTTAAACAATGTAATATTGTAATTTTGAATAGCGGGTAGGGGGTTGGAGCCCTTTTTTTTTTATAGTTTTTAGGGGCATTATTTCTTCTGACTACCATATATTTAAGATATTTTGTAAAGTTATCTCCTTCCACCTGCTGGTTTTATATTTTAATCTATTGTACGTCCCGAAATCCTATATATCTAAAAAAAACAAATCTAATTAAATAACTGTCGTTACATGTAGGGTAATGGTCCGAGGTTCCATGACTATGTATATATTATTTAAATATATCAAAATAAAGGATCCCTAAAACGAGTCTTACGTATGATTCGTCAGGCGTACGTACCGTACTTTCGTCAATTTGTAAGAAAGCTCTAATAGAACAATAAACCGCTTTTTTGCAGCTAACTTCTTCCAAAACCCTTAAAACAATGAAATAAAAGTCATGGATGTAAAAATACTAGCAGAGCTCGATTATCAGGAGAATTTTAGACTCAAATCTAGTGTTAACCATTTTTTAATTCAAATGAAATGCTAATCTTTTTTTTTTTAACTCAAATTAATTGTTAACCATTTTTTAATTCAAATCAATTGTTCACAATTTTTTTCCAATATTCTTTTACTTGCTTAATGTAAAACAATTAACATACCGATGGAAGCAGCATAAACAGGGACAAAGGCATTTGAAGAGACATCTTATACAGCCAACACACTTTCCTCCACCACCGCTGCAACAACCGGGTTTGTCATCTTCCTCAACTTCTTCTTCGCACATTAGAGAGCATGTAAGATACCGAAACGCATTGTTCAAAAGTGCAATACCTCCATTAGCGGCAGACCAAATACGTTTAGATAGATATTTACCCTTTAAATCCTTGCCACAAAGAGATACACACGCATCTTGGTAACGGAGGAGAAGAAGTCCTTG
Organism: Mytilus edulis; assembly: GCF_963676685.1. Classification (NCBI taxonomy): domain Eukaryota; kingdom Metazoa; phylum Mollusca; class Bivalvia; order Mytilida; family Mytilidae; genus Mytilus; species Mytilus edulis. The sequence goes on along the minus strand of NW_027267320.1, from coordinate 12,079 downwards.
TGGAATTTCTATGAATAAAACAGAATAAAGAGTTTCTGTCCTACCATCCAGTAATTTTTTAGCGTATTGAATTTTAAACCTGATGCTTTTTGTTATCTATTAATCATGTTTTTCTTTGTCTAATATGTTCTCCTATTTATTTGTATTGTAGTCCTGTAATATTATGTTGTCATTTCAATGTTATATTTAACTTTGCCATTAAAGTGCGAGGTTTGGCATGCCACAAAACCAGGTTCAACCCACCACTTTTATTCCCCTTTAAAAGTGTCCTGTACCAAGTCAGGAAGATGGCCATTGTTATATTATTGTTCGTTTCTGTGTGTGTTGCATTTTAACGTTGAGTCGTTTGTGTTTTCTCTTATTTTTGAGATATTGAGATCAGACGTGGCACGGTACTTGTCTATCCCAAATTCATGTATTTGGTTTTCATGTTATATTTGTTATTCTCGTGGTGTTTTGTCTGATGCTTGGTCCGTTTCTGTGTGTGTTACGTTTCGGTGTTATGTCGTTGTTCTCCTCTTATATTTAATGCGTTTCCCTCGGTTTTAGTTTGTTACCCCTATTTTGTTTTTTGTCCCTGGATTTATGAGTTTTGAACAGCGGTATACTACTGTTGCCTTTATTTAGGATATTTCAAAATCTTATCCCTCATTTTCTTCTGAGCGCTATCATTGCCTTCAACCGCCTGCTTTTTATCCCTCATGAACTTTACTTCACTGTAAATCTGGAAGATGATATTAGCCAGTTGGATAACTGACAGAACTGTTCCCGCAATGGTAAAATACTTATACTTCTCTGCGATATCCTCTATACTTGTGCATTCTTTTTTCGGTTGTGGTTTAAAACCGTTAACACCAGAAATATCTGAGATAATGTCTGAGGGTGTTGTCATATCATTAGACTGCATCCAGTCAAAGACACAGTCTGTGATAACCAATATAGCTGAGCAAACTCTGGTAAGGATAACACGAATTGAATCTCGTTTTGTCTTTCGATGCTTATTATTTTCCCCCTCTCGTGCACCGTCCATTGTAGGAAAAGAAGGTGGCATAACATATATACCATGATTGCATGGATTAGCCATACCTGGTTGTTCCATTGCTTGGGGGTTGTTATAGTGATAAGAATGGTCCATTCTGTTAGTAGGATATTGTTCGATGGATTGGATTGATGGTGGTCTATGCATATATCCTTCATTTACATAAGCCCTTTCCATCATTTCACTGGATGTCGTTTGCACTTGGGTTTCGTCCATTGAAGAAGATGACGGTGACTCGACAAACGGTCCTCCAGTAGATGGGTTACCCATACCTGGTGGTTCTATTGCCTGGGTGTTATCACGGTGATACGAATGGTCCAAGCTGTCATTTGGATATTGGTCGATAGATTGGATTGATTGTGGATTGCGCCTATATTCTTCATTTACAAAAGATGTTTCCCGCATTTCCCTTGACATTCCATACTGTGTTGAACCGCCATAACCATGTCCTGTTGGAGAATACTGGTCAGGAGCATGTCCCCTATAAACAATAGAACGTTGTTCACTTCGGCTGTGTGCTTCAAACGATGAATTAGGATATCTATGCATATTACAATTAATTTCAACAAGACACCAAAATATCCCTTGTGCTTTCTGTGTGGACGGTGTTTGCCTTATCAGAACGTCTTTGTTATCTGCGTTTAAGGTAATAAACTTAGTTATGAGACTATTATGTAATCATGTCAAGTTTTATAATTTTTTTATTTTTTTATTTGTACCTGTTTAGGTACATGACTGCAAAGTTTGTATTGATTTTAAGATATTGTAAAGAGAGCTGAGCAAACTATTTATTTCAACAAATTTTATAATTTAAAAAGAATAATGTTTGGTAGAATCAAGATCTTTTAAAATTTTATGTATGCTTTACCACAACGCTTTGACCTCACGTTACTAGAGAAAGAGGTAGAGCCAATTTGCCGTCGATTTGTTTCATTCGATTAGATAGGTAAATCATGCTTTGAATAGCTCGATAGATGTTAATTATAGTACATGAAAATGCGTCACATCATCTATTTTCATACCTTGAACAGGTATTCCTACAAAAACAAGGCCAAGGCTATTGATTTTTTAATATTGATTTTATTTTATTATTAAGGCCACACCAAATTAATTAATAGTTCTTTGGAAAACCCGCACCTAAATTGCCGAAATTAAAATAAAAAAATAAAAATAAATTTCCCGCACCTCACCTGCCAAAACCAAAAAATAAAAATAAAAATGAAATTCCCGCACGTCGAAAATAAATCCGCATTTTCGACGAACTCGATTCCGGTATTAAAAAACAATCTTTATCAATTAAGCGTTTGAAAATATGCAGTGTTTGTCATTTGTCAAGCATATTTTTGATTCTGATAAAAAAAAGTTGCAAAGATGGAAATCGTGCTGATTGTTTCTGTGGTGAAACATTCAGACAAAAATAACAAGGCATACATATTAAAAAATACGGCAACACAAACAAAATGTCGGACATTCAGGGAACTATATTTCGATTTAAAGGGCTTGACCGTTAAATCACGTTATCAGAGGAAGACAAGACTTGCTACAGTTCATGCACAGGTCAATGTAACGCGCATGTCTTAATTCGATTACACGGCATATCAATTTTACCAGCTAAAGCACTCCTCACAATATTTTGAATGCACGGTCTGCTAGGAAGTAACTATATATATCTAAGGTCAGATTGTTGAGTTTATTTTACGCATAATTATTGTAAATACTTATCTTAATAATTTTTCAATTTCAACTGATTATTGATTAATTAATTTCAAATCGGTCACATTCAATTTGATAATTCATAAATTATTGGACAATTTACTAAAGCAAGGATTTATATATAGTATACAAATCTTTGTCTAAAGTTATTATAATACGAGCGAATTTATTTTAATTTATTTTTATGATTGTATAATAAATTTTTGATTCGCATAATTTCTAATTCCAGTTATATTGATATTTTTGTATCTTTTTATCGAGGTATTAAAATATGAAAACTAGGTTCCAGGTATTTCTATTCAATTTACATTTCGTAATGCAGATTAAAATGGTAATGTTCCATTATCAGGTATGTTTAACTATTATTTAATAATGGGGTTTCTTGTGAGACATTAACACCATCAAATGCAATAATTAATTTATGGTATCATTTATTGTTCTTTAACGTGTTTAGGACAGCAGTAAATCGTAAATTATATTTCAAAGTTGAGCATCCGTTAAAAGAAACTAGTTGATAAAATTTGATACGGCAGCTACAGTAATGTCTTTATAACCGATTATTTTTCAGTCAGCCAAATTGCGTTGCACATACATGTATACAGCGACATATAATACAATATGTCTCTGATATTTATATTTAATATTTATTTCAAATAATATTCATTCATATTTTGAAGTAATGTCTTTATAACCGATTGTTTTTTCGGTTATAAATGCAAATTTCATTGCACACATTTTGATATTTATTTAGTGTATAAAATCAAGGATTTGTATAGTTGTATATTATTTTAATTATATTTGTTCATATTGACATTTATTGTAAGGTTTATGATGCCTGAGAAGTAAAGGCGTTAAAAGAGGTGATATAATTGGGGTAAAGAAAACGGCTTTAGCCACCTGTGAGGTCAAATAGCTACGCATCGGAAACAGAAACTGAAATTTGTTATCTAGGATTATTTCATTCATCAGCAGGATCATTTTTATGTATGTCAGTCAGAGAAGTGGCAGTATGCCTTATCTAAATACATCAATAAAAAAGGTACATCTTTTATTCTTTAATTTTAATGTAACTAATTCAGTACATGACATTTTTAGCTTTAGCATTGATTTGAGTAGTAACATTTCGAGCATAATAAGAAAACGATTCTAAATGGCGGATACTATATTGATCCGGATTGCTTTTTACTATGAGAGACCATACCACGAATAAGAATAAGATTGATTTAGTTAATTGGTTTCTTATCTATATATCTCACCACGATTAGAAAACATTTCAACATTGATTTATTTTATAATTACACTGAGAAGGTATAGTCCCGCAAGTCATTTTATATTCAGTGCATATTTTTAGTATGTGTATATATCACGAAGGAATTTTTACATTTTTCTCTTTTTATCACTCTGACCACAAGTATACCTAAATTTGATTTATTTTCACGCATCTTTATAAAAGAGAGATTCATTTCACTAATTTCAGAAACTAAATCTGCACTACTTAATATAAAGTATAAATATAAAAATAAATGGTATCTCGCAGGTATATAAAAATTCATCAACAAAATATCAATGATGATGCATTTTATATCAGATATTTATTTGACAACCAATTTTAATTAGGCAAGAGAGCAAAGAAGACTTGGAGCTAGCAGGGTTCAGGTCATAAGTTGGAAACGAGCTGTTTCGGTTAAGGAAAGCAATTTCACAGTCTTGTAATTGGGGACCAGTTGATTTAGATCTATGGATATTATTCATGTACCATGATCACAACAAATCATTCATGCCCTGTCTGTATTATGTATAAATAATGTGATCAAAACTAAGGTCTTGCACAAGGGTAAACCGTCATGACTCATAAACCTTTTTTGCGCACGTTTTAATCGTGCCCAGAAAAATAAAATGTTACATGTAATGGACAAGATAATCAATTGTTGATTTTCAAATATTTACATAAGCTGAAAATAGTATTGCCATGTGTTTGACGTTCAAGTCACGAATCTTTATTGGTTTTTTTTCGGGGTTTGTTTAAACTAGCTTTTATATTGGATTTTTCATATGAGTGGAACTAGTAGCTATTAATTCGGGATCCACTTGGGCATTTTTAACTTTAAAGTTTCCATTAGCCTCAAATTTTAGAAAATTGATCAGCAAGGCAAGATATTTTTACTACTATACTTGGAAAAAGGCTTCGTTGGTCTATGTCTGTCATATTTGTTTTTCGTAAACTGCTTTGTTATAAATTAGGCCGTTAGTTTTCTCGATTGAAATGTTTTATATTTTCCATGTCGGGACCTCTAATAGCAGACTATATGGTATGGGTTTTTTCTCATTGTTGAAAGCCGTAAGGTTGACTATATTTGCTTACATTTACTTCATTTGTACTTTCAAGTGGATAGTTGTCTCACTGGCAATTATAATCTTTTAATTAACACTAATAACGATTAGAGCAGAAATAGTATACACTTCTGCAAGTTACGTTTACAAACTGTATTACCAGATGCGTAGATCTCTGATAAATTATCGTCTGAAAATTGTTGATATAAAAATTTACAACTTAAGCGAGTTTTTGTCTGGGTTAATAGTTTTCTTTAATCTTATGTATATCATTACAGAGGTCAAGAACAGTTCAAATTAGTTAGGTGATGCATTGATTTTATTGCTTTTGTAGTATAGATATTAAAGTTGCGTATATCCCAGACTATAAAATTGCTAATTAGTACGATTTTTGTTATCTGAAAGAGAAACAACGTAATTGTGTTAAATACTGTGAACAGTTATACATGGAATTTTATGTATATACGTTTATTAGAGAATACTAGTTTTTTGTAAGCAGTCATAAATGATTTGGCATAATAATTGTTGTCGAACGCCATACTAATGATATGCAATAAAACAAAAACAAAACAAAACAAAACAAAACAAAACAAAAACAAACAAAACAAAAACAAAACAATAAACAAAAACAAAATTAAACAAACAAAACAAAATATTACACGATAAAAGTTTTAATGCCGTATTGACGAGCGCCCCTAAGACGGCTTATTCTCCATCGGCTATTTTTAGAGCCAATTTTTGGGGGGTCTTAACTGCACCTCAGTTTTAAAAGTTTTTGTCTAGGCAACACGATTCATTAACTAGTTTGAATTGACTCTGAACATGCTTTCAGTAACTGCGAGTACTCTTAGGTGGGTGTCTTTAGTCTATTTGTTAGTTGTGTATTGTGTTTTGTGTCTAGCTAATGAGTTAAACCTACCTCAACTTTGTTTCATTTTGCGTTGTTAACCAATGTCCCCGGTTACGGTAGGGATAAATTCTCACAAACTTGTAGTGTGTCGCAGTCTTTTATACTTGTTGTACGTTTAAATTGATTTATACTAAAATATGGCTTTGTTTTCTTGTTTGCCGGGACCCTTTGTTGCTATTATACTGTATGGACTATGTTTATTGGTGAATGCTGTAAGGTGGTATATAGCTGTTTACGACCACGCTATTAAGTTTAAAAATAGTTCATGTCAGATCTTCTAGTTTATTTTCTGATAGTAAAAGTAGAATTCAGCCAATGGTAATATAAAAAGTATCAACCATATATCTGATTACAAACATACATATAACAGTTGGCAAGTCAAATATTTTTTATCTGTTATCATATCAATTTTATTTATTTTTCTATATTGTAAATTACCAATCTAGAGCTGATTATTGATTGATTGTCAATTTAAGATATTTCATGTTTCCAAAAGCGTGCTTGGAAAGTGGGATTTTCAATCACCAAAACTTCGTTGTTGCTCGGAAGTTTGTAGTTACTTATTTTTGTGTTCTCTTATACATTTTCGTATCACAATTTTTTAGCAAGGTCAAAGTGTTATGGGGCACTTTAAGTAAAGAGATAAACTAATCGTATGCTCATTTTTGAAGGGCCCTGCAATATTAAGTAATCCACTAAAATGAACATGACATCGGACAACCGTTCTATACGATAGGTCCTAACTTATAAGTGATTTGATTTTCTCCAAGATTTGTTACCTTAGTCAAATTTGCTTTGTTCAAATGTTACCACGATTGCAATACAAGCACAAGATTCCAAATAAGTGATTGAACCAAACTACAGTGAGAAGGAATATGTTATTTGTCAGATTTGAAAGCTATCTAATTTTATACAAGTTACAATTTTAATTTATGCTATTATCTATTTTCATCTATTTATTGTCTATCAAACGGCGAAGTAGGTTATTGGCTTCGGGAATCTGTTAGCTAGTAGTTACTGCGGTCAGATTCTTGTTATTACACAATATAACAGTCAGAGTTATCTGTTATATCGACTCTCAATGTATGGTACTGGTTGGCGGTAACAAGTTCCAAAACATTCTTTGTGAAATCAGTGTTTTTGAACTTGTTTAGTGGCGGACTTTATAGGCTGCACCAGTACCGATGAACTTGATTTATCACTGTATTATTATTTCATTTAGAACATTAATCCAGGTTATCTTTATTTTCACCTCAAACGAAATTTCTCATGTTGATTTTGGACATCTGTTGCCAGGGTTCAATTCAGCACCCCATTATTTCAAAATTTTCATTTCATTTTAGTTTTTATTTGAATTTTGAATTTTATTTATCTATTTTATTTGCATTTTATTTACGGTTGCCCAAAGACCCTTTGTTTGTGGGTTGGTAACCGACAGAAGCCATGATCTTACTTCGCCAATAAAATATATTTTGACTTTAATAACGTCTTCTCTCTTATAATTCGATTTAAAGGGCTTGACCGTTAAATCACGTTATCAGAGGAAGACAAGACTTGCTACAGTTCATGCACAGGTCAATGTAACGCGCATGTCTTAATTCGATTACACGGCATATCAATTTTACCAGCTAAAGCACTCCTCACAATATTTTGAATGCACGGTCTGCTAGGAAGTAACTATATATATCTAAGGTCAGATTGTTGAGTTTATTTTACGCATAATTATTGTAAACCCACCCATCCCTCCTCTTATATTTTTTCGATACTGCTGTTTTATGTCTTATTTTACAGATTTCTGCTTGTTTTTAACCTCAACATAGAACTCCTGTCACGGCTTCTGGATTTACAACTCTTCGCCAGTCTATAAACACAATTAACCACATTATGCCGTCCATCTGACGAGTGATAACGGATTAACAGTCATAGTGAATCGATAAATAATGTTATGACAGTCTTTTAGAAGAGTTCATCACTAGGGCGGACTTTATAGGCTGCACCAGTACCGATGAACTTGATTTATCACTGTATTATTATTTCATTTAGAACATTAATCCAGGTTATCTTTATTTTCACCTCAAACGAAATTTCTCATGTTGATTTTGGACATCTGTTGCCAGGGTTCAATTCAGCACCCCATTATTTCAAAATTTTCATTTCATTTTAGTTTTTATTTGAATTTTGAATTTTATTTATCTATTTTATTTGCATTTTATTTACGGTTGCCCAAAGACCCTTTGTTTGTGGGTTGGTAACCGACAGAAGCCATGATCTTACTTCGCCAATAAAATATATTTTGACTTTAATAACGTCTTCTCTCTTATAACAAGAAGCCATTGAACGATGTAGCGATGCACAAAGTGAGATTATTAATATTAAAACCATACAAATAAGTAAGTCGAACAGTTTCGATGATTCTAGTATCGAAATATCTGACGAAAATATGGTATGGTCAATATGTAATGACCTAACCTTTAAATATGTGCAGTTCACAATTGATGATGGATCTACTGCTACTAAAGAGGCATCAAATTCAAAACCAAGTGGAATTAATGCATTTTCGGTACTCACAAAATGAGTTACACATGCCTGATAAACCTGTCCCCTTGTCTGGGAAACAGCTCACTGGGCCACAAAAGACTTTACTCTGATATCATTGATTGGGCCTCAAACATTGATCTGATATTTAATTGTAAAGTAGCACTAGCTAGAACCCCCAGTTTCCACTGTGCTTGGATTGACTGGTTAGTGATCCATATGCATAAACACAAAACACACACTATGCAGTTATGTTACAAGAAGCTAGCTAGCATACTACAGAGGGTGTCTAAGGACCAGAAGGTGCATATACTACAGATGAAAGCAGTGCATATTAAAAGCAGATAGCCATATAAAGTTCATGCATAAAAAAATATGTTCAAAAGTGTATATTTGTGCAGTGTTAATTATACAAACAACAAAACAAAATGAAAAAGAATGCAGAAAGTTGAAATACATATAAATAGGGAGATAATTTAATTACATCAAATTATGTCCCCTTTCAATTAAGTGAGTTGAAAATTCAGTTGCTTCTTTTAGGTAAAAGATATAAAAATTGAGAGAAAAAAAATATCGCTCGCTCCATATTTCTTCAAAATTTGAGGCGAAGAATTTAAAAATATAAATTTAAATTTCGCTCGCTCGCCCCATTTTTTTTGGGTAAAATCTCAAAGAACTATTAATTAATTTGGTGTGGCCTAACATCCTTTATGCAAGGTGCCATACCACGTAACATGCCAAGGAGCCAAATAACATGGAACAAATTCAAATCTTGATTTTTTCATTCTAAATATATGTATATCTGTACTTTTCCTGGTCTTTTAAGGTTTTATCGTCTATAAGATAAGATAAGATACTACATGTATATATTTTAACCCGAGAACATCTTACCGTTAGTTGGTCATAGATTACCCTGTGTTACTTACACATGTTATATTGCCTTTTCTGTCATTTTAACAAATCGGACCTTCGTTGTGATACAGATGCAACAGCTTCTTGATGTTTTACCTACACTCACGATTTGTAGTGTAATTGATTGTTCTGTTGTGTTGTTTTATTTTCTGATGACTAAGGTACCGGTATAGGACGGTGGTAAAAATTTCAGTACTAGTATCTAAACAGTTTTGTGAATTGGCGACACAATTGTTGTTGACTGCATTTGTTACATATTATACCATGTTCAAAAAAGGTTTCGAAAAATAGTTTGTGTTGTTTTGAAACTTGTATACAATGGCCTTATTTTAAGTTATGTGTATATAACACCCGCAACATGTAGGTTTCATTGCTATATAATTAATTCTCGTGTTATTGGTTATGTACAGGCCCCTACATCAGTTTGACGGCAGTTGGTCCTTGAATATATGTAATAAATGTAACCACATGAATAGAAAGTAAGTCAAGAGTATAGATCGTCTAGGAATGCACACAACAAGCAATCCATTATTTTTTCTTTGGTACATGTAAAATGATAAACTAGTAAACTATATAGTCAAAATAAACCAGAATGACTCTATGAATTAAGCAAACATCCGAAAAAATATGATAGAAACATTAAAATTTAATATAACAACACAAAAAATGCAAATATTCTGAGCGAGATTCGAACCCTTTCTTTAAAGCCATCATTTATTAGTAGTTCTGTGCTCTACTACTGGAGCTACGGCGATGCTTATAAGTATATCTCTTATTAAGAAGCTATATCGGTACAATTTATCGATGTTACAATTTTTTCTTTAAAAAGTTGTTTTTTATGTAATAAGGACACTCTAAACCAATTTCATTTTTGAGGGAACAAGTAGTATGAATAACAACAGTCGTAAAAAGCATAACTTTTTTTTGGTTTGAAATGTCCTTCTGAGGGGATTCCCTGTTTTTCTCACCTAAAAACACCTGAAAATCCGCATATTGGACTTTCTTCCTTTTTTTGGGTCAAATTAACTTTTGGTCACATATGTCATAATATATGTAAATCGAGATATTGATATCAATAAGCATTTCTATTTTTTGTTTTTATAGTAAATTTCATTCTTTCGGCACTTTTTGAAATTGGCCCTTCTGTGAAAAAAATCATCGGCAAATTGGCCCTACCTCTCTAATTCCAAATTGGTATTTTAAATATATAAGTAAGAAGTGTAATGTTAAAATATCAAAACAGTAAAATCAGTTTCGTATTTCGATAGTACCCTTTTAGAAATACTTTTTTTTATGTTTATATACCTACTTTTAAAGAATATTTGGGGTTAAATTATGAATGAGAAAAAACATCGAATTTGTCATAGCTGGACACTGCAGTGGTGGTGTGGTCGGGTGTCATATAGAAAAAAAAGTCAGGAACCAGGTGTTTTGTGTGAACCTTTCTTGCATTACTTCTATTTCATTATTACTTGTCGATTCTAAGGACATTTGTTTATATCTGTTGTATATGTTGTGACGAAAACTGCGTACATAAGAAAGTCATCTTCGTATATGGATACCTTATTTCTGAACATGTTCCATCATAATCATCAAATTTGAAACCGACCACAGGAATATGGTCAACAGAAAGTTAAGTTTACACGTGTATTACATGCATTAAAATTTTCTAAATAGAAACATCAAAATTGCTTTATAAATGAAAAATCAAAATTACTTTATAAATGAAAAAACAACTCTTTGAATGCAGAATCGTTTGTTTTATAAATTTTCTATCATATATTTTAAATGTTTCTAAAATCATAAAGAGCATTCAGTTATTTTTAGCTTATCCTTCAAACAGACATTTTCGAAAGACACGTATGTAAGTTGATGAAAGTAAACTGCATATAGAATTTTATTCAATATACCTAGTACATTCAATGATTAAGATGTCACATATTTAATGTGTCTTTATTTGATATAACGTAATGAAATTATGTTTTTATTTACAATACAATTACTACAGAAGGTGCAAAACTGACTACACAATTGTTATGGTGAACAGTATCAGGACTTGACAACAAATTTAAACCTCACAAGTAGCGTTGGTATTGCTGCAATCAGACAAAGTAACATAAATATTCATGGTCATCTTTCTACATAAGTATGATATTGTTATACTGAAAAGTGAGTTTTAGTAATTTCAAACCATTGATCCTATTGATAAAACAGTCTTGATCTGAAATAATTTCTAACATGACTTTTGATTTTTCAACCCTGAATACCACTTTGCCCCTATTTTCAAAATTTTACCAACTGTCTGTTTTGTTGACGCATCGTTGTAAATATAATGGAATTTGATGCGACTGTAATACAAGTATGAGGTTTAGTGCTATAAAACCAGGTTCAAATCAAAATAATCTACATTTGAAAATGCCTGTACCAAGTCAGGAATATGACAGTTATTGTCCATTCGTTTGATGTGTTTTATCATTTGATTTTTCCATTTGATAAGGGACTATCCGTTTTGAATTTTCCTCGAAGTCCAGTATTTTTGTGAATTTACTTTTTTTGATCAACAACGACTGAGCTTGAAAACTGTCTTTGAACACCACAAGATTCAAACTCTGTCTGAATTACACAAGATCTTTGGATAT